>NC_091822.1:185007908-185292908 GCF_038994185.2 Dermacentor albipictus
TGTGTTTAGCAAGAGATGGAATGCGTAACAGATACGCTTGCAACAAAGAACGGTCTTTGTGTAGCAGTGTGAGTTGTGCTCTATTTGTCCGGACAAGGAAACCTCTGGAAATTCTATCATTAATACTTGTTTTGTTGTGAAAAAGAGGGGATGGATTGATGTGCTCCCGCCGTGGGCGCTGTCGTCTACAAGAGAGTCGTTCACACCTGTAATGTGTATGTAACTCCTTGTTCAAATAAACAAGAGGATAAGAAAATAGAACATTGCGGCCTTGTGGTCCGAGCATCGGGCTGTTGTGCTGGGAGACCGAGGTTCAATTCTAGCATCGTACATGTAACTCTTATTTTAGGTATATGTTATAAAATACGAGTGCAAATGCATTTATTTACAGGGATCCATCTTGACCACTTCTTTCTCTTCTTCCCCCTTCCTGTTCTTGTCTATTCAGTCTTCTTCTTCTTCGCCGGAACATCACATTCTCCCGGACTTGGGTTTTCATCCTTCCTGGGATGGTAAGGTATGACATTTCCCACTGTTGCTATTTCAGTTTTTCCTTCCAGTTCGAAATGGTGCAGCGATTTCGAGATTCCTTGTTGCTTGATGGTCTTTATTACTGCGTAGGACACAGAAAATCTTGACTTCGGTCCATCTAAACTCCTGCGAACTAAAACTGTATCTCCAGGCTCTATTACAGGCATCTTCGAGCTGTCGCAGATCGTTATCTCTCTTCATGGTTGATCTGTAGCATGTAAGCTCCTCTTCCGTTTTGCGCCTTTCTGTAGACCTAGTTTTCCAGCGATTCCAAGGTCGTAGCCGGCTGGTAGCCAAGTTGCTTCGCCTGATGCAGCAAAGTTAGGCGTGCATCCTAATCCCATGGTATGGGAATGGTTGTGGTGCCTGACTGCCGTTTCCAATGCACACTTCCATCCTCCATGGAAATCATGGTAAATTGCGATGAACGTTTTCAAGTTCCGAATGAGCCTCTTAGCTAGGCCGTTTCCTTTTGGATGGTAGGGTGCGGCAAATCTCAGGACAATTCCTCTATCACGGGCCCATTCTTGAAGCTTCTTATTGCGGAAAATTGGCCCATTGTTGGACACCACCATCTTGGTGTTCTTGAACATATTTCGCTCCAGTAACATCAAAACAGAATTGGCGTCTTCCTTTCTTGGCTTTGCAGCTGCACTGCGTGTGCATTCATCTATTGCACCAAGGAATGCTTGAGTCTTACTGACTCCCCGACCTCGCTAAATCTAGATGTATTACTTCAAATGGTACTTGGGGATTATTAGCGATGACCATTTGATTCCCTCTTGAATGATACTTGGCCTTGATAATCTGGCACTGATGACAGGTTTGTGCGTAATTCTTGATATTTTTCTTCATATTTTTTCATGTGAATCGACTTTTTATCTTCCAATAAGGTTTGCAGAATCTATCATGCCCTCCTGACTCTGGGCTGTCATGGTACAGCTTCAAAACTTTTTTCACCAAAGTTCGTGCCACGCAGAATTTGCCATTATCGCAAGTCAAGTCTTCGGTGCCCTCCCACAAGCAGTAAACTTGTCCATGATCAGATGTTCTCACTTCTGTGATGTGAAGTCTAGAAATAGTATCTGCGTCAGGGAGCTCCCCAGGTCGATGGCTTACATCTGAACTGAACTGTTGTATTTCACTGATCCAACGTGCCACCCCGCTCTTAGGCCGGGTTAATCCCAAGAGCTAAGTTAACGCTCGGTTGTCAGTGAAAAGCCGGAAATGACGACCCTCTATGTAGCTTCTTAAATACCGGAGTGCCATCACAACTGCCAGAGCCTCTTTTCATGTGGTCGTATAATGTTCTTGAGCTTTTGAAAGCGTAGAAGAATAATAGCCAACCATTTGAATTGCCGTCCTTGCTGTTCCTTTGTGTCTCGTTGATATAGAACGGCCCCTGTACCGCATTGTGAAGCGTCCGTGCACAGCTAGAAAGGCTCGTCGAAGTCAGGTAGCACATGCACAGGATCCAACGATATAACTTCAATAAGGTACTCGTACGCTTTCTCGCACTCTTCACTACATATAAATGACAAATCCTTTTGCGTCAGCTCGGTGAGGCATCGCGCCTTTGCAGCGTAATCCTTTATGAACGCACGGAAATGACCGGCAAGTCCAAGGAAAACACGGAGTGAATGTAGGTCATATGGCTTGACGAGCTTCTGCATCTGTTGTACGCACTCCTTTTTTGTTGTTTTAGTTTTGCCGTCAAAAACTCCTCCTAGAAAGACAACATTCGTCTGAAAAAAATCACTCTTCTTGTTTATCTTTGACTTGCTGAGGGCTTCTAGCACGCACAAAAAATGTTTTTCATGTTCTCTTGTACGTGATTGTATCATGATGTCGTCAATGTATACGTTACACAACTTTCCCAGGAACTCATCAAGAATGCCATTCATCATTTTCTGAAACCAATCTCCAGAATTCTTCCAGACGAATGGTAAGCGGCTGTACTCGTACACATCGAAAGGTGTTACAAAAGCACTGTACTGCTTATAATCTTCTTGTAGTGGCACCTGTCAGTATCCTTTACAGAGGTCGATCCGAGAGAAAAAATTTGATCCAGCAGTTTCATTGATGATCTCTTCTATTCGGGGCATGGGAAAAGGAAACAAATCAGTCTGGCCCTTTATCTGCCTGTAATCTGTGCAAAGGCGACATGACCCATCGCCTTTCGGTACTATGGTGATTGGTGAGGCGAAAGTGGAGGTTGAAGGCCTTATAATACCGGCATTTAGCATTTACTGGAGTTCGGCCTTTAGCCAGATCTTTTTCTCGTGGGAGAGACTCTACGACTTTTTACGCACTACGGTGACGTCACGAAGCTTAAAAGGTACCTCGAGGACATCGGCTGCTGGCGGGTACGTCTCAACACAAATAAGTTCGGGAAAATTTGTCAGTACCTCATCAGCATTTCTAACTCTTCGATGTGAATTTTCAATCCCACACAAATTAGGCTTAAATGATCCGTCAATGGTCACTTCGTCTCTCCAAGAAATATTCATCTTCAATCGCTTCATGTCAGGTCTAGATAAAATAAACACAAAGTCAACACCCTGCATGACAAGGGCATCTACTTTCAGGTGATGTCCACCAAATCCCACTTCTGTACAGTGTTCCTCATTTACCATGCTTACGGATTCTCCAGTATCAACCACAGAGTCCACACCTTTTCCATTTGCCATCATTTTAAGAAATAAAATATTTGATTTCAAAACGTATACGTTTTCCATCGTTTCACAATGGTCGGACTTGGTATTAAGATATTCTACCGTTTCGCCATGTGCGTTAAGGCTCGGTGGTAGAGTTTTATGCCTTTTTAACGGACCATCAATCAGACAATCGCTGGACACGTAGTTAAGGCAAGCAAGTAAGTCATCCGTGTAGGTTGGACGGTGTACACGAACCTCTCTTTGCGATTCGTTAATCATGCCTTGAATTATCAGCGGAAGGATTGCAGAGTCCGGTATATTAGAGTCGGCAATGTAGAGTAAACGTCTCTTCTCGAAAAAATGATCCATGACTGTCCCTTCTCTGTGTTTGAAAGCTATTGCATCGTCCCATCTGTCAACCGGATTTCGCTCAAAAGCGGGAAGAAAACTATCTTTCCATTTGTGTCATGAATCACGGCATTGACTGGCGATTCGCATGTCCCGCCATTTTTAGGCATTGCCAGATAAAAAACGGCGCATGTTACACACTTTGTCGTCCAATGACGTCCAGTGGTTTCGCGCACATGCGTATTCATAAAATCTGAGCCACAAGTTGGCGGCATCGGGCGCCCGTAGAAACTATCAGGCTTAATCTCTTCTCGGTGTGGTTTCTGTGCTTTTGGTGAGTCGCACACCGCTTAGAGAATCAGTCGCTGTTGCTCATACTGCGTGGTCTGCTGCTGCAACAGCGCTTGCAACAAGGCGTTATTTGTGTGCTCAATCTCGTTCTTTGAATCTAACCTTGAATGTCCCGGAAACATAATCTCACATTCAGCCATAGCAGCACCGGTTCGTACCGCAGCTTTCTCAACGAGGGCCGCTTCGTTCAGTTGACTCCTCAGTGATGATGCGAAGCAGTTCCGATGAAGTCGCTGATTCCTGAAGAAGCACTGGTCTTAGCATCATAATCATCAGCAGCAGCAGTCGATGTTATGTCAGGTGCAGGACCAAGGCCACTTCCAGCGATCTCCAATTACCCCTGTCCTGCGCCAACCAATTACAGCTAGCGCCTGCGAATTTATTAACTTCATGACCGCAGCTAGTCTTCTGCCGTCCTCCACTGCGTTTCCCTCCTCTTGGCACGCATTCTGTAACCCTAATGGTCCACCGGTTATCTAACCTACGCATTACATGACCTGTCCAGCTCCATTTCTTTCTCTTAATGTCAATTAGGATATCGGCTATCCCTGTTTGCTCCCTTATCCACAACGCTCTGTTCCTGTCTCTTAACGTTACACCTAACATTCTTTGTGCGGTCCTTAACTTCTTCTGAAGCTTCTTTGTCAGTCTCGAAGTTTCTGCCCTAAATGTTAGCACCGGTAGAATCCACTGATTGTACACCTTTCTTTTTAGTGGTAATGGTAAGGCTTCCAGTCAGGTTCTGATAGTGTGTGCCGTTTGTGCTCCAACCCATTTTTATTCTTCTGTAAGTTTCCTTCTCATTATCAGGGTCCCCTGCGAGCAATGAACCTTGGTAAATGTACCCGTTCACAGACTCTAGAGGCTGACTGGCGATCCTGAACTCTAGTTGTCTTGCTCGGCTATCGATCATTAACTTTGTCTGCTGCATATGAATCTTGAACCCCACTCTTATACTCTCTCTCTGTTAAGGTCCTCAATCATTTGTTGTAACTCGTCCCCAGTGTGGCTGAACAGGACATGTCATCTGAAAATCGAAGGTTGCTGAGTAATTAGCTGTTGATCCTTACTCCTAAGCCTTCCCAGTTTAATAGCTTGAATATTTCTTCCAAGCACGCAGTGAAGAACATTACGGAGATTGTGTCTCCTTGTCTGACCCCTTTCTTTATAGGTATGTTCCTACTTTTCTTGTGGAGAATTAAGGTAGCTGTGGAATCTCTGTAAGTACTTTCCAAGATATTTACCTAAGCGTCCTGTACTCATTGATTACGTAATGCCTGTATGACTGCTGGTATCTCTACTGAATCAAATTCCTTTTCATAATCTATGAATGCCATATAGAGAGGCTGATTTTACTCTGCGGATTTCTCGATTATGCTGTTGACTAATTTATTCCTCAGAGTTTTGTGAATGGCAGCCCACAAACAAATGTCATGAAACATAACATTTACTCTGTGTGAACCATTCGACATCATCAGCGTCATCAACACCAGCTGCTGCTGCTGCTCCAGCAGCAGAGCTGCACGCCGCCGGCGCCGTTGCCACCGCCTCTTCGGCGCTATCTCCACCCTGAACATTTCCGCCAATCTCATCATCTTGTGGCAGAAGCACAATAATGAGAAACAATGTCCTGGAGGTTTTAGAAAGCTTTTCTGCAGAACTTCTGGTCATTGCAGGTCAGGTTGCCTTTATTTTTCAGCATAACTCAGTGTTATCTGCTTAATGTGCAAACGTCAGGACTAATTCTCCATGCCTACACTCACATAATAGGCAGTTGCCGCCTTACATTCTAGAGCAAAAGAAAATAACAAAACATTCGCCCTACATATGAAGCTATTTCTGAAGAAAAAGAAATACAAAAAAGTGGTTCAGCGGTTGGTCGTGAAGCTACGTACAATGCTGTAACACGTCCCCACAATTGTAACACCTCCGCCACTGCTGTCTGCGCGCGCCGCTCCACCACCTGTGGTTTGTGTTATCTTTTATGTTTGAACTTTAACACATCCCCACGAATCTGCCATGGTTTCTTTTCCCGTTGCCCTAATCCTCGCCTTTATGTGCGCAAACGGTCGCGATCGAAGTTTTTGGCCCGTTTTCCCCGAAAGCTCGCGTACCCTAATCGTTGCTTTCTTTTTTATTCCCCGTCCATTGCATAGCGGCGCTCACTACCCACCCTTTCTCGTTCAGCCTTCCGCGTGTGTCTTTCCCCTTTCTTTCCTTTCATTTTTACCGCTCTCTTTTCGTGCGATCGGTTTCGATTATTGCTACACCCACCTCAGCGCTTGCGTCCTCCTTTTGTATTTGCGTATAGTTCACTTCCCCTTTGAGAGGGCTGGCCTCCAAAAAATCCCGGAAAAAGCCTCAAGGTTACCGAAAATTCGGCAGCCTTGGAAAAGAACTCCCTCCGCTGACATGAATGCGGGAGGCCGGTGTATGCACCCGAACGGTGCGCACGCGTGCTCCTTTTCCCCGCCCAAGTAGTTCCCTTTGTGCGTTTTATAGCCGTGTCATCTTGCGGTTACAAATGTTCCCTGGATAGCGTACACTCTTTGTGTACTCTGTGCAGCAGACGACGCGGTCCGCGGCGTCTGCATCGATCTTTGTTATTTCGTCTGCTTCGTTAGATAAGCCCCCTTCACTATGCCGTCTGTCTGGCCGAATTCGAGGTCTGCACTACTGTTTTCTATTTGGTTTTCTTTTTCGGCGCTTTTTTTATGCACGAGCAGAGGACCATCGCGCGTGCCCAAAGGCTTTGTGAAAATCCGAAAGGCTTCAAGGTTGCCGGAATTTCGGTTAGGAAGGACGCAAAAATGCAGCTGCAGGGGGGTGGGGGGGAGTGAGATGGATACGCAATCCCATCCTGCTGGCTCCATTTTCTGTTTACCCCATCTCTCTTATTTCGAGGAACGACAGCAGTCCTCCGGGCGAAAAAAATGAAAATACAATTGAAGAAAAAGCAAGAGGTTCAGAGAAAGGAAGAAAAAAGCTTTCCTAACGGTCAAAATCGGGAAACGGCCTTATTTTTCCTGTTCGTATTTGCCAAAGCGTTGCAACGTCCATGAGCGGGGGCGTAACAGGGCCGTTGAAAGGTATAACGGCTTTTTCCCTGTTCCTTTCTTTCTCTTTTGCGTTAATTTTATTTTCCTATTTTGACGTGGCCCATTTCACTTTAAACGTGCAGTTTTATTACTTTGCCTTCAGATAACGTTGCCACAAAACCGGTTTGCGTCACTCGCAAACCTATATAACGCATCGTCGTGCTGTGGAAATGGTTTAGAAGTTGAATAAACGTTTCGGACGTTGAGCTGGAGAAGTACAAGCAAATAGCTCCAATGTTGAACAGCGTCTTTCTATTTCCTTGTTTGTTCGCCGGTACGCCTGCGCAGACGTGTACTTTAAACAAAACGAATGTTATACTCGGCGCATAAGGTTGCACAGAGCGGGACGTAAGAGCGATCGTGTTTTCAGTTGCTCTTTTGGTTTTACTCCTCTTAAAGTGTTTTATGTCGCAAAACTGTACAAGGAGGCGGAAGGCTCGACTGTGGCGTTCTTCGACTATGAGCAACGCCATAGTCGAGTGCCCCATCACAATTTCGGCCCGCTGGTATTCTGTAACGTGGAATCAAAGAATGGTATATGAACGTTTTAATGTGATTACCATTCTTAGCGTGCTCCTCGCGCTTTCCCGAGTCGGTCTGTCTGTCTGCCTGTCTGTGACCATTTTCTTGCCAAGTTAGTCAACGCGCATGTGCCGCTGTTCAGCGACTCTCTTTGATGCCAACTTAGAGCACTCATTATGTGTCACTTGGTCTGTCCCGCTGTTCAGTCAACCTGACGACAAATCGGGTCGTTGAGTGTACGCCTTCAGGTTTGTGTCGCTCTTTAATAAACCGCTTTGGCGCCAACTTGAGCAACTGGATATGTGCCGCCTCTCTTCAATGACAAAAAAAGGTCCTTTAAATTTTCCGGTGCTCGGCGGAATCGAACCTGCGCCACGCGCGGACTTCGCGGCGGCGCCGCCAGATGGTGCAGCGCGTGCAGTGCAGCGTGGGCGCGAGGAACCCGGCTTGCATTACACGTTTGGGTGTTGGCGATACGGTGTCGCTACATTGGTACAATGCTAATGGCATTAACTTCAACGTTCATCGGGAGATGGCTTCTGCCGGAATGTTTTTTTTTCTTCTGCACTCCGCCCACATCGGAAGGCGACAGCCGTGGCTGGAAATAGAACCCGCCACCTCGTACAAAACACCGGTAAAGCATAACGTGGTCGCTTATTCACTGATTGAGCTCTTGCTGTAAGACAAAGGCATTAACAGAGATAAGCAGGCTATCGTAAACAACACTAGCAAAGATAAAGAGAGAGAGCGAGAGATTGCTTAATGGTGCTGGTTTACAGATTATTATTATTAATTGCGGGATGCTTTACTTTCTACCTAAGTAATGTACGGACTTCGTAATATCAAGGTACATAAAATGAAATGCGTGAGTACGTTTGCAAGATATATATATATATATATATATATATATATATATATATATATATATATATATATATATATATATATGAGATGCGAGATGTCACAGAAATACACGAAATGTTTTTTTTATCTCTGTGTTTATTTACCTGTGTGTGTTTTATAGGAAGGTTGAAGACAATACTAGCAAGAAAGAGCGTCAGGCGCGTTTATCCGTTGTTATTCATTGCGCGTTTACGTGATTCTGTTACGTGATCTGCCAGACGTATGATCAGACAGGACACAGCAGAATTCACGCGGCACAGAGACGCGTAAACTCCAAACGCAGCAACCGTGTTTCGCCTGCGCGCATGTTCCAGTTCCTAGCCGTGTAGCTCATTTATTTATTTATGCATTTATTCGAAAATACTCACAGGCTTCAGCAGAAGTATAGTGTGAGGGGGGGGGGGGGGGAAGGAGGATTACACAGTAAACATCTTCATAAATGGAAGCATTACAAAGAAGAGATAATGAGTATATGAGACGTATACTAAGGCACATAAAACGAGGTGATGTTACATAATGGTTAGGGGAACGCGATATATGCGAATGATATGCGATATATGCGTTCGATATATGCGAACGCGAATGAATGGCGACATACATAATGTAAGGGTACATCATTTAACACCGTCAATATTTACGAAAGTAACGTAAGGATACACCTCTTGGCATTGGCAAATGCAGAAGTTAGCGAGAAACGCGTACATAATTTAGAAAAAGATTAATGAAAGCAACTGGTCACGAAAAAATAGCGGTTACTTCATGACGAAACTTAACAGGGTCTTGAATGTGGACAACATTATCAGGGATACTGTTCCATAGTTCAATTGCTAGTGGTAACGCTGATGAAGGTGTTTGTGTGCCCAATGATACGTTTGAAGGAGCGGTTGTTGTGCAAACGGTGAGACGTTCGTAACGGTTGAGAGAGAGGGAGGGCGGTTCGGTGCTGACGGTTTGTTATTTTATCAGATAAGCAGATTAGAGCAATCTTTCTGCGTGATTCTAAGGAGGATAAGGACAGAGCTAGAAGACTTAATATTAGTAACAATGGAATGACGGCTAGTCCTTGTAGATGAAACGCGCAGCACGATATTGAACAAATTCAAGAACGTTGATTGTACATAGCTTTGAATAAGTGACCGAGTTGATGAGGCGTATTCAAGTTGAGGACGGACGAACGTTAGATATGCTATTGATTTGGTCGAAGTAGGAGCGTCGTAAAGGTTTCGTTTAAGGTAGCCGAAGGTGCGTGATGCCTGTGCTGTGATTTTATCTATGTGATGCCCAAGAAAGTTAGGGTGAAAGATGCACGCCAATGTACTTGTAATACGTTGTGCGTGCTACGTGGCAGTTATTAAGAGTATAGTTAGATGCTGAAGCTGATTTCTTGCGGGTGAAGGTCATTAGCTTACATTTATCGATACTAGGAGACATTTGCTAGCGTGAGCACCAATTGGTTACGAGACCCACGTCCTGTTGGAGAACAAGATGATCAGCTGAAGAAGAAATTTTGCGGTAGATTACGCAATCATCTGCGAAAACTCGCATGTTAGAGGAGATGCCCACTAGCAGATCATTAAGGTAAATTAATATTAACAAGGGGTCCCAAACAGTACCCTGGGGGACGCCGGAGGTGACATCACTAAGAGGAGATGAGAATGGATCAGTAACGGTGTATTGTTTACGGAAGGAAAGAAAATTTCTCACCCAGGATAAAGTTAAGGAATCTAAATTAAGGGACGAAAGTTCAGATATTAGACGACAGTGCGGAACGCGATCAAAAGCTTTAGAAAAGTCCATGAATATTCTGTCGATGTCTAGGTTATCCGTGTGCTTGAGTAAATCACTGGTAAATTCTAATAGTTGTGTGTCATATGACAAACCTTTCTAAAACCGTATTGGTTCGGGTAAAAAAATTATTAGCTTCTAGGTGCTGAGCGATGTTGGAGGCAATGACATGTTGAAGTAATTTCAAGGGACATTCGTTAAACATATCGGAGGATAATCACTAACATTAAGTTTCTCGCCTGAATTGAAAATTGGTATGATTTTGCCGATTTTCCATTCGTGCGGTATTTCACTCGTTCATAATGATTGTTGAAAGATGTGGGCAAGTATGAGACCAGATACTGTTATTGTGTATTTAAGGATTTTAGTATCAATATTATAAATTCCTGCTCATGTTGATAGTTTGAGGTTGGTAACCAATGTTGCGATTCCGGCAGTAGTTATGACTATGGGATCCATGTACCTATAATCGACTTCTTCCGTAGACAGGATTCTGGAATATTCTTCCTTTGTAAAAACACTCGTAAATTAATTATTGAATAAAGCTGCGCAATCCTCCGGTTTGAAGTTTGTCCTGTCATCATCCACCAGTGAAAGGATGTCAACGGCAATGTTGGTAGGAGAAATCAATTCCCAAAGCATCGTAGGTTTACTTTTCATAAGCGATTGAAGGTCACATGGCATAAATTTGTGTTTGGTGGCGCGAAGAGCACGTCAGTACTCTTTCTCCACAGCATGGTGTTCCATCCAAGACTGCGGCGTGCCCCTGAGCTTTGCCGTCTTGAAGAGCCGTTTCTTTTTATTTTTCATTGCGCGCAGCGATCTGTGGAACCATGGTTTAGATAAGTTCGTTTTAAACGAGATACGAGGTATGTGCGCCTGAACCAAATCAGTTAGTTTTTGCTGCAAAAGAGACCAGTTTTACGTGACTGAGCGAGAAGAGAACGATTGAAGGAAGGACTTGCAAAATATTTCAAGGCCCTGGTTATTAGCATAAAAGGTTGCTTTGTTATAGTTGGGAATATGTTTTTTTACAAAGTTACGCGAACAGGCAGGTATCTCGAGTGCAGTGGACAGAAGCAAGTGGCCACTGAACCCAGTGGTACACTGTAAAGAGGTTACGTTATCGGGCGCAGATGTGAAAATAAGATCTAAAGTGTCCACTTGACGTGTGGCTTCGTAAACAAGTTGAGTAAGTGAGAAGTCAAGGGCCAATTGAATGAAATCGCGAGTGGTACTTGAGCGTGACGTTAGGTCGGTTCAATCCGCGTCAGTGTAATGGAAGTCGCCAAAAAAGTTTATTGTAGCTTCGGGAAATTTATGTCGGATAGAAGCAAGGTTATTGTAACGATCGGAAACAAAGGAAACAGAATTATCTGGCGGTCGGTAGCACACACCGAAGAGAGATCGAAAAGCAGATGAAGCAATGCAGATCTATAGAATTTCCACTGCGCTGTTGACATCAAGAAGGAAACTGGAAAAGTGATTTTTTTTTTTACAGCAATGAGCACGTCTCCACCTCTCCTACTATCTCGGTCTTTCCGATATATGATATATTCGCCTGTGTCCCCTAGTACTTCAGAGTTCGCAATATCTGTATAAAGCCATGTTTCTGTTAGCAGTAGAATGTCGCAGTCACTATTATCTAAATAGGAACATAGTTGGACCCGCTTTAGAATGAGGCTTCGTACATTAGTAAATGATACGGATAACTTTGTTACTGCGGCTGCGTGTGAGGTTAAGGGTTTAATGGATGAACGTTGTTTAGAGGGCCGCGCTAGCTATTGGGGTAATTGCCATACTGTGTCGGTTTCGGCATCGTACATATACACTGAATTGTGCATTCACATTCCGTCAACAGTGAGCCTGCATGTGGCGTTTTTTGATCGTGCATTCTCCAGTAGTTTCTTTGTAGCTACACGTGTTTGCAAAATGAAATCCTTGCATATGGCGTATGGGCTACCTTTTAGCTTGAAACCCTTTTATATCACGCACTGTTTATCTTTAAAAAAATGCAAACTTGACGATGATACGTCTGCATATTTGGTCGTAGCATCGACCCAGGCGGTGCGCTCGGTCGATTTGGGATGACGCTAACGAGATGCCAAGGTATTTCGAGCATAAATCAATTATATGGTCCTCAGACGTGGACCAAGATTCTGACTGGTTATCGGGAATTCCAAAGAATAACAAATTTGAACGACGTAGTCTGTTCTTGGAACCGCCGCAACGTTGTTCGATATAGATTTCAGATTGCCAAAAACGTTATGCGTACTATCTGCTGATTCGAACTATGTAGCCACGTGGTTCGTTTTTAAGGCAACAGCGTCGGCTTCCATGGCGCGTACTCTAGCCGAGCGCAGTTTAAATTCCACGTCAAGGGAAGCTTGCACGTGCTCAAGCGCTTCTAAGTCTTTTGAAATGGCGTTTCAACAGGCTTCATTCCGTTGAACAGTCTCTAAAACATTGAAGGGGCCCTCACCAGGCCCCATAGCCAATTTTCGTTATACGCTGGTAGTTATGTGTCCTCTAGGGAGCGTTCTGCCGCAAAAATTTTTATCAGATCGGCTCATTAATAGCCGAGATAAAAATATTTCAGTGCCGGGAACCCATGATTTCAGCAGGCAAGCTTCACTGCCAAGCAAGACACTCTCTCCACGCGCCCCGTCTAGCCCAACACCCTCTGAGGTGTTGTCTAGCCTCTGCAAGCGAAATTCGTTCCCTTCGTTCTCCCATACCGGACCTCTAGCATCGTATGACGCATACGTCACGGGCGCAGCTATCACTTTGTTTCTCCTCGGGTTTTTTTTTTTCTTTCTTTTTTTTGCGCTGCGCATTTCCGCTGACGACGGTGCGCATTGTGTCGTTTCGCGCAGCACACAATTTTGCGCTCTGTGCACAAGAACACATGACTAGCGGTGTAATTCAGTGATACACCGCTAGGCAGAACAAGCGGATCACAGAGCATGATCACGCCCGCTGCAACACGGTAGAAAATGGCATAGTTTCGGTACCTGTGCACGTGACTTGACGACCGTGGGAACAAGCAGACGAAGAGGAAACACATCTGTCTTGCTTCGGTGCGAAGTAAAACAAAAAACATGCAGACATTCCGTTTGTGTGTTTTATTATTTCTCTAAACTTCAGTTCGTCAATTCAAGCAACAGATCACACAAATAACAGATGTTGCCTTGAATATTTATCGAAGTCACGTGTCACCACGAGCGACGTCACATTGCGCAGAAACACGAGCACGTCACCGTCCGGCTTAGAGCGCGGTTGCCGCGAGGGAAAGGGAAAAGGGCGTTCGGATTGAAATTTCAGACCTTTCGGCGCGTATGGATGTAATTCTTTGCAAACACGATCGTTAGGGTGCATTGTATGCTCTGCGCTTGTCAGCTCAGAATGGCCAGACGTGGTGAGGGGCCCTTTAAAAGGTGTTGAACTGTTGTCGGGTCTGGGGTTAGTTTCAACGTCACCTGAGAGGAGTAGCAGTAGGATAAGCAGTATAATAAGCGCAATAGATGAAGTATAAAAATAATTTTAATTACCTTGGCCGGTTACATTGTCTTTCAAGAAAAGTAACCGTAAAGTTGTTCAAGAAACACTTGCTCAGACAGTAATTCTGATTCAGCATTGTTCAGATATGTATGTAACTTGGGTGAACTGCTAAGATGAATAAAAAGCATAAGCGCGGAGATCTGAATAGGCCAGTTTTGGTGAGGGTTTGATTGAAACAACAAGCAAACTGATTATACCAACAAGCGTGATAACGTACTCTGTCTTTTACTCACTTATTTTCCTTCATATCAGTATTCGTTTCCAGTGGCCTCCAGCACTGTATAGATGGCTTTAGTTACGTGAAAGCGATACACGCTGTTGCCTATACATTTGGCATCCCACGCTAACGCGAGGAATTGTCCGCAGGGAAATAGTCGTTTGCTATAATACTGCGTGACAGAGCGTGAATTTCAGTTGCTGTCACTACGGATATCTTGTGCGTATCCCGTAGTTCGAAGGCTGCCGTGGCCGCACTCAACAACTTTTCCGCCTGACGACGGAGGAGCTCTTACAACAATACTATGCGTATTAGAAATGCAATTTCAGAAAACGATTGCTTTAATAAAGAAAGAAAGAAAGAAAGAAAGAAAGAAAGAAAGAAAGAAAGAAAGAAAGAAAGAAAGAAAGAAAGAAAGAAAGAAAGGCGACGCGTGGCGTTAGTCATCCGTCGTTAAATTTGCTTAATAGTGAAGTGCACTGCTTGAGAAATGTGGGTTTCCTTGCCTTTGTCCGCCTATATCCCTAACGAAGGTGCTTGTAGACGTGCTAGAATTCCTGATAAGTTTTTGTAGATTTTAATAAGCACTGTTTATTGAACTGACAGAATTTTAAGCTGAAGTTTTGCCACCGGTGAGTGCGCATGCGCGTTATGTTCATCTTCTGTTTGTTTTTCGGTGTTCTGTATAATTCTGTATAATTCTGTATAATTTACCTTGCTTCCTGTTCTCGTTATTTTTCGAACTGTATAGTCAAGAAATGCAGTCTGATACAAGCTCGCTCTACTTTCCGTGCCTCTAAATTTAATTACTGGAAGTAACAAAGTCGTTGGCGTTTCCGAGCGAAGGTTATTTATCGGCAAGTGTACAGACAGTCCATGGGAGCGAGTCTTTGCAAAAAGATGGCTAGGTGGGCTAGTTGGTAAGACATTATTAGAAAAATAACTTAGGGCGTTATAAACACACAGGACGTACAAAAGAAACACACACACCACAGGCACACCGCTCCTTGTTACATATACGAGGCATTCATCGTAAAATCGGTGGACTGCTGTGTCCTTTTCAAAGAAATAAATAAACAACCATCAGGGCAAGCATGCAGGTGATGGATTGGGTCCCCGACCCCTTTCCTAAGTCCACCCAGGCACGCGATACCGGTAGCCGCGAAGACTCAGGTCTGCAACGCGCAAGTGTTGCCGAATATCTGTCCAAATGAAGACGGAGAACCAGAAATTCCTCCCTACGTATACCTGTTTTTTTTTCTCTTTTTCTTGCGACCGAATCCGCCAGCGTATGACTCGTAGGCATGTTTTCTTGCTCCGGCGCAAGATTCAAGAACCATAATAAGCGCAAATACGGCAATTCCCTATACAGCGCATCTAGCGCAAGCTATACAACTTTGAACTTCCTCCAACGTTTTCTCACGACATATACACACTTAGTTCCTACCAAGTTTTCGTCTTGGTGCGCGTGACAGGTCCGCAACGACGCGTTCTTGAATAACCCGCAAAGCTCAAAGCGCAGTTAACGTATAACTTCGGTTATATGTAAAAACATGCCACTGTTCTTAAACATGTTCTTAAACTTAAACTTAAACTTAAACTTAAACTTAAACTTAAACTTAAACTTAAACTTAAACTGTTCTTAAACTGCAGTGGCACTTTCGAACGACGTTCGAGTCTTAGTAAAACGAGGGAAAAACAGAAATGACAAATATAAATCTAAAGCTCATGTACTCGTGGCACGGAGTTTGAGAACACACACTTATCTTTCTCCCCCCTTTCTTAGTTTTGGCATCCGCTCGAAATACACGAACGATCGCTAAAAATCGATTTTTTGAAGTCCGAGGTTGGTCCATTAGTAAATCTGACGACAGCCGCGATGCGGTCGTTCTGAAAGTAATCCTGATGGTGTGCGTCAGGCCTGTGATCGCTGTCCATCTCTGGCACACTCGTTGGACTGTATAAGCATACTTTCTCGTTCGTGACACAGCTGCGAGATGTCGGGGTAAGAGATGATAGTGTGGATTTGAAACTTTACAACTGATCGCAACGCTGATTGGCATAGTTGCTGCCCCAGCGATGGACAGGCGATTTCGCGTCGCTATGTATGCGCACATAAGCCGACAAGAAGAACGGCTCTATACCCGCCTCCCACACCCTGGAGAACGCAGCAGTAAATTTACGACCTTTATGTAGGGTAATCGCGCGATGCATGAGCGCGGTGTTTTTTGCCGTGCGCTTCATACCGCGGCTATAAAGTTAACGTCGTCGAGGGCGCGTTGATGGAATAATCAAATTTTATAGTTGGCACATAAGCCGGTAAACAATGTGTGCGTGCGTTCTGCTGCGTGTAGAACTAATGCGTGCGAGCTGACAAAAACAAAAACAAAAACAAGAAAACAAAAGCGGCATTCGCACCGCTTGCGAACCTTTCCCTGTATCTGTCACGTCATCGCTCGCCTGTCTGCTGAACGTTCTTCAACGAACCTGTAAAAGGAGGCGCACTCAAGGAGTGCAGAGCGAGGTTCGACGACTTCAACCTAAAGAAGACAAAGATTGTGCAGATCCGAAGCACTGTGGGAATCTACGTTATGCCAAGCATTTTGAGGTACCTTGACTATCCAGTATTGTTTGTGGTTACACAAAACAATACCAGGTGGACCAACGTGTTCCTGCAAATTGAGTAGTTCTGTACGTGGGCCATGAGCGCACGTGTGTGTGACGTCAGCAGCACGATGGCTACCACGTTATAGACGATGGCCGCAACGGCACGATTCGCTTACGCCCGCCGTTCGACGTGAGCTTACTACATAAGGTTTGTTCGATTCAGAAAAAGGCGCACGGCACCACAAACGAAAAGGTGCAGAGGGTGCCGGGCTGCACCCACTCGCTGCAAGGTTCAAGGGTGCACTGCACCGCGGTGGCACCTTGCATTGCACCCCGTTCAATCGAGCACGGGGGTGCAGGGTGCACTGCTGCACCTCGGGGAATCGAGGGTCTAGGTGCAGAAGGTGCAGAGAAACTTGGCTGAATCGAATAGATTGACTGTTGGGTTCTACACAGGTATTGGACGAGCGTGCGCGAGAGAAACGGGTATTGTGACGTCATCAGCGATTACGTGCTATACAACTCTGCGAACCCACATGGCTATGCCATGTAGTGTATGTCAAGCGACCACGTCAAGCGACGATGGCATTTGTACTCCGGCGAAGAACTGTTAAAACATAATTAACTTGGCCGACTATGAGGTCGGTACAACGTCGCAGTGCTTTTACGTCGCGTAATCTGCTACGAGGAATGTACTGAGAACAGTACTTTTCTCGAGATAGTGGGTCTATCCCGGAGATAATGGTGCAGACTAACACAACGCTTCAAGCGCGAGCTTTCACAAGAAAAGAAGGCGAGAAATTTGCACAAGGCGCACATTCTGAGTGTTTGAAGCCGCTGGCTGCCCGTGGAACGAAGGAAGTATGCTTGCGATTGTGGCCCAGTGCTTATTCTTTTCTTCCTTTTCTCTTTCCGATGCTGTAACCACTTGTTTCAATTTTCTTCTTAATGAAAGGAAATGCTTTATTTTTTTTTATAAGGATCCTGTTCATTAGAGCACCAGGCTACTCTGCTCGACGGCGGAGGTTCAATTCCGCCGTCGATCACACATTATTATTATTTTTTTATTAAAGCGAAGCGTGACCTTCTACCTGCCGGAAAGTGCCAAGAATGAGGCAAGGAATGCTACACATTAAATTAAGGCAGATACTAGATATGTTAGAAGCTGGAGTCAACTCCTAAAGAAGATAGTGAATATACCGAAAACAGTAGTCTGCCGAAGAACTGCAAAGAATTATCTTGATACTGTCTGGATATTCTACTGATATTGTATTGATTACGCCATTTGATATTTCATTTAGCATTTTTGGTTTCCCCGCCGCTCATTTGCCCAGTTATGCTTTCAAACTATGTGGAGTGGTTATGCTCTCTCTCTCTCTCTAATCCACGCAGTAATGCCAACACGGCGATGCAGGAGTCCTCCCAGTAAAATAAAATTGTCGAGTGCCTCCCCGTCAAAGATCTGATGCGTGGGTCGAGCGCCTCAGATCTACAGCTTGAAGATCTTGATGATGCATGGAATCGCCCACAATTTAACAAAACGGGGGAAAAAGAAACAACTCATTATTTCTCAGTATGACAAACGTTGTTTCCAGTTCGGGGGGTAATAAGCTATAAGACAGGTCAGACGCCCTACGCAGGTATACGTATTCACTGCGGAAAAAGCGTGCGCAACACCGAATAAAGACACTAATAAAGACCACTGGTAAGCCGCAGCTTAGCACGCTTGCCCCTTGTTCGTGTTGGACTGGCGTTTCCATAACGAATCATCGTGTGTATCAATGCTCTGTCTCACTCACTTTCCTTCTTATCTTGCTGCCTTACCCTTTCCCCATCCCCCATTGTAGGGTAGCAAACGGTACATTCTGTTCTAATTGTCTTCCACGCCGTTCTTGTTTCTTTCGTCTTTCTACCTCTCTATGTACTCAAAAGGTTATCCTTTTCTTTACTCTGCAGGACTTCGTGCCAAATCTACTCTGCTGCCTGTGCCTGAATGCTAACCAGAGCTGTGAAGACCGACCCTGTACATTTCTATCCCGCAGTTCTTAGGTTTAATGATATATCCAAGTGCAGGAGCGCTACGCGTTGAAGTGTGCGGCAGTGGTGGCCCGCCTCGTTGACTTCTATAAGCAGCTCTCACGGAGGGGAGGGGAGACCGCTTGCGTTTCACCCCGCTCGCTTCTCACGTCGTTATTGCGCCAAGAAAGGCACCACCCTCACTCTGAGTGCTACACGAGTGCCGAGAGAAGCTTTAACAACGCGGTGGCAAGTTGCGGTCGGCTAATCGACCTGCCTAAATGCCGTGGACGCGCCGCACAACAGCCGCGAAGGAAACGAAACACTGCCGTAGCTGCCGCAAATGTATGTGTGACGCCGTACTGAATGTATACTTCAAGCATAGCACCGTGACCTAAGACACGTACTTCGACAATGAGCTATTAGCCCCGAGAATTAGGAGTGGCGCCCTCTCGCGAGTGACGTCACGGCCAGGACGCCGCTCGCTCCGGCTCGCTCGGCTGCCGCGCGCGCTCGTTCCCTTCGTGTATGCTTGGGGTATGGGCGGCTCGAGCCGTACGTATTGAAGAATACGTCGGCTTCTTTCAGCTGCCATACCTTAACCACAGTTTCTTCTTCAACAGCGTGTGAGTCGAGAAACTTTGCGGCTTGGATATCGCAAGCTAAGTAGCATTAAAGGGGTCTACTAGGTTTTGGAGTGCATATATGCGCCGTGTCTGTCGGTAAATTTTGACTAAAAAAAGAATATCTGCAAATTCAACGCGCGAAGTTGTGTATGATGCTTCGCTAAACATTTAACATTCCTTTAGTATTTAGCTATGAGAGGCATTGCATTTTACGTGGAAGAAAAATTTGGTAATTGGCGTCAACATGTTATCTGATTTTAGAAAGACACTGCCCAGCGAAGCTCTCATCATGATTCCTGTTACTCTGGTGTGTTGTTCTATTCAAATATGGACATTCATTAATGCGTAAAAAAATAGTTAGGCGCGCATTTCTTATGAAAAAGTTTGCTGCTACTTTCATCCCCCTCTGAAACAAGCCTCCAAAAAAACGAATTGCTCATGGCTGCTAACATGACGGCGCGTCATGTAGAGTATTTACATAGTTAATTCACAAACACCATAGTAGCAATCACCTGAGAGAAAAGTTTCGTTGTTAAGATCGAGAGCCACTCAATTGAAAGTGATGAAATGTTTCATAGTGGCCCTCAGTAGCCTTTATCGACAATATGGCACACCCCTGATCACGTAACGGTAGCAATCGACTGTCCGTATGGCGAGGCACGCTATGTTCGCGAAACCCATCAATTCACTACAACTTCGAATTAAAACCATAAAGCATGTTTTTTACAGCGCCAACTGGAATGGCTAAAGTATTCTCGAGCTACTACACCGCAGCTTAGATTTCCTGTATACAAAAGGAAAATTCAAGCACCTTCTGTCTCACCATGTCTCGATCCAGCGTTATTCAATTATACAAACGGATAACTATTCGCTTCTTCGGTACATAAAAGAGAACCTTGCAGGCAAATTAAGTTTGCTCCAAGTCAATCGCAAACATTCATAAAGAAAGCACCACAAGCCTTGCATATACGTTCACTTGATTTCTGACCCTCCACCGGGGGAATTTCGATATCTTCAATATGTCCCATACTACTAATCGTTGACGCTTCGACTTCTTTCTGGCTGCAGCGATGCGGTCCAGCAGGCATACTTCACTAAAAAAATTGGGCCGAGCAGCCTGTGTCAGTTCGCCAAACAGATTCGTCATGTATATTCCTCAAGCAGCAAGCACCAGTAAATTTCTCAAGTGAGTTTGATTTGATTTAATAATTTCCATTTACACACACACATGTACAGAGGAGTGGTAAGTGGAGGTGGATGAGGGAAAAAAGTCGCACAGACGCGGCTTGAGGTAACCTCACCCCCTTAGGTACAATATGGCTGCATGGGGTAACACATCAAGCGCTATATAAATTACATTTATATAGTGGCCATAAAACATTGCTGTTATACAATATATGAAAGAACAGTGAAATATTTCCACAATAACAATGCAAAACACACTGCGGCATTGAAATAAATAAATGATATACACTAGGTAACATAGACAAAAAAAGAGGAACATAACATACATTATTAATCATTAACAAACGTGCTCTAAAGAGGTGAGTGGAACGTGTAGCACGGAAAAGGGAATATATATTGGTACATTCCTATTTGTACTCTGGAAATAGCTGTAATCCTCCATTAGCTTTACTTCAAGTTTCCACCGCTTAAAAAACATAAACACGTGAAGAACCGCCTAATGTTGACAAGCAGTTAAAGAAGCAAGTGAGGCGTGTGGAATCTAAGCTCCAGTATTAGTTAAGTCCCCGTGCTATTGCCGAGCGTTTCTGTGAGGAAATGCAAAAATTCGATATTATACCATGAACTACTCGTCGTGAGCAAACCTGTTTTAACGGAATAAAATCAACGTAACTGCTGTAGAAGTCATATATAGCCAGCTTTGTGACATACTTGTTGCACCGCGGCAGGTATGGTATCATAACTGGATTCCTATAGGCTATGCTTTTGCGATTGTCTATCCGCGTATGAAAAAACCGCAATGGGCTGGTCTGCGTCGCTTCGGCTTGCACTGTAGCGTTGCCTTCGAGAGCTGCATTGTTGTCTAAGAAATTAGCTCTTTGAATAAATGTTCGCAAAGGAAGACGTCGTAAAAATATATTTGAGACGACCACCATAAGTATACAAGCAGAGAGAACGAGGGCGAACAAACGAAAACACCGCAGAAAGCGCCCGGACAACGCCCGAACTGTAGCAGACGACAGGCGCGAGTCCGTGCCCTGACGTCACGCGAGCGGCGCTCGCAGCGCCGCTCGTGTTCGTTCTCGGGGCTAATAGTGTCCCCAGTGTGGTGGGCTACAAAGGCGCTTTTATCTTATACCCGAGACACTCGTCTCAACTATATATATATATATACCTCAGCTATGCACGTTGTTTGTTTCGTGTATGTTATGTATCTGTCGTATGTTTCGTGCCCATCATTTCGTTTATAATTGTATTCAACCCGGGAACGCATGCTAGGCGTGCCGCCAGGCAAGCCTCTCCAGTTTGCGTTAAAAAACACCTATCTCTCTGTACTTGGGTGCAAAATAAAATAAACAGCCCGAACATGCGAAACTACGATGGTATACGCAAGTGGCGTGGCGAGAAACTTTTTTTTTTTTTTCGGAAAGGGGGCACCCACTACAGCGGGGATGGGAAGCGGAGGTAGAGGGGCTGGGAAACCCGCATGGTAAGGCAGAAATTTCCTAGGAGAGGGTGGGGGGTGGGGGAGGGCAGGCGCATGCCCTGTGTGTCGCACCCTGGCTACACCATTGGCATACGTATATGACGTCACAGTCTCGGTGCTTTTGGGGTGAAATTCAACGAGCCGAGTTACGTCTTCACATCCTCCGCTAAACGACAACCGTGTTTCGAACCTCTGCTACTGCTAACCTAATGGTAATAATCTACTAGTAATAGTAATCCGAACTTATACAGTGCTTCTCTTTAGTGGCCCATTAAGGCGAAAAACAGCAACATCCTCTGTAGACATCATCATATTGGCAAGCGATAACTTCGAGTACCAGCTTTACCACGACATCGCGAGTAATTGCGAGCTACCTAAATATCGGAAGAGAGAGAGAGAGAGGGCTCTTTATTAGAAAAACAGAGAATTTTGCCGGCGCGTATATAACCGCTGGCATGCTACTCTGTATAGGGATGGGGAATGGGATTAAAAGATTCCAGATAAGAGTGGGAGAAAAAAAAGGATAAAAATAAATATGAAATGTCCGACTGGACCTGATACTAATCTGGACCTGACCTGATAATACTGGACCTGATAATACCTGGACCTGATATCGGAACCTAGGATTCAAAATGCACGAAACTTTAGCATAGCGTCGCCTTTAGAGTTCGAGTTGTAGTGGTGTCCTCATTGCACTCGTTCGCCGTCCACGCTCAGGCCCTCTCGACTGCCCGCAGCGAAGTGCGGCTTTCGAAGAGCGCGGCACTCACAGGTGAAAGCGAAAGTGAATAGAAAAAGAAAAAGAAAAAAGCGCTTCGCGGCACAAGACGAAAGTGAAAGGAGACAAGCCGGAGAACGCGTCAACAGGGAACGGCCGAGTAAAACAAGCATGCAGAAAAAAAAAACAAAAAAAAAACAGAACGTTGCGAGACGGAGGGGCACTAAGAAAGAGGCGGAAAAGGAGGGGAGCCGCGCAGGTGAACGACATCCAAGTAGGACGACAAGAGCGGCCTTGGAGGCGCGACGCGTCCCGGCAGATGCCGCCACCTGGCGACGGACGTCACAAACGGGCAAAAACTCCTACTGCTGACGATAGCTACGGATGTTTCGCACGTGCGGCTTGCAGGCATCCATGCAGGCTTTCCTAAGAAAATTACTAGAGGGAAATTAGGCGCTAATAACGCGGATTCGTGAAAAAAAAAAAAAATGTTTCTTCTAGCTTCAGACGGCCTTGTGACTTTGAAGATTTTTTTTTTTAACAAAATATCATGTTATGAGTAGAACAGCTCGGAATGATTATGCATGTGAGCAGTGTCTTATTAGCCTTCAGGCGTAAAAAAAATGACTGCTTCGTAATTTAGGCCGATAAAATGCTCTAAACAAAGCAAAGCCACACGAACGTTTGAAGCCACAAGCATGAAGTTCAGACAAATCCATGTACTAACCGTCGTTCTCATGGTAGCTGGCAGATTTGTGGTGCCAGAGTTGCCCCTGGCAATTTTTGCTGGAAAATCTATGCAGGCACCGGAACAGCGGGGACTTAACGAGCGTTCTTTGAATAATTAGGAGAACACGAAACGCGCTCCTCCTCTCCACTGCGGCTTCTATCGCAGCACCCGTGTTGCTTTCTTTTTTTTTATTGAAGTGAATATTAGGAGAGGTTGGCGCCTTTATGGTGGCACCGGCTGCTCCTTGTCACTTGGCAAAGGAAACAAATTTGCGTATAAAGCGAGAATAGCGACACGAAATATGGCACTCAGTAGAACACTGGATGAATAAAAAATATATAGTCCAACAGTACATCAGTCGCAAAGTTCTGTGCATTAGTTCAGTCCACGTACGCATATATAAAGTCAGATATTTTGTACAGCCAAAACACACAACACATGCAAGGCACTGCAAGTGCAGAACAGAATTATACATGTTGCGTAAAAGTTGCGATCACCACATGAACCAATTATGAACCACAGACAACGCTTGTGTTACTCATTTAGCGTATGCTTTGCCACATTAAACCTCGTAGATCAGTGAGAATATTTGGCCTTGCACTACATGGCGGCTGCATAGTCCGTGGTGAAGCGCTGTAGCGCAAACGACACTTTCCTAAGAGGTTTGCAGAGCGGACGGTCTCAGCTGCTTTCATGAAGCCGTGATGTCACGTAACTCACTAGCGCCTCACAGAAGCGACCCACGTACGCTCTTATTCGAGTACTCTTCGTTACTTGCGAGCGGCCTGGCAAGGCCTCTCAAGTAACCGCGCACGCCGAAGGAGCTTACCAAAATACGAAATTGAAATTTATTCAAGTGTGCGATAACTTTCACACTTAAAGAAAGGGCAAAATGCAACATTTCGTGACAAGGCCCTCTCTTCCATAGTACTAGCCATCGCGCTTGAACGGCAGACTCCTGAGCTTATCAAGGGCACATTAACATATCGAACAATATCACAAACAAACAAAAATTATATATATGACTATATATACTTACATACAGATATGTACAAAATAAAATATTTACGAAATGCCTAAGCTGCTTTTATGAGTAATGACTATCTAAAAAAGAAAGAAAAAGAACGTGCCAACCGCCAAAACTGAATGCAGGAAAGCAAATCACTATAGAGAGAAGCTGGTTCTCATTTGCTTCAGTGTTTGCTTAGGTTTACAACATATTATTAGTTTTCCTAGGCGGTTTCGTATGACATCAAGGCCGGGGGGGGGGGGGGGGGGGGGGAGGGTATTCTGTAATAGTCCGCCTAGTGGACACATCCATTTTGTCTGCTGCATAAGTGCTGATTTGCTGGTCTGGGCTTAGGGTACGCGTCAGAAGGAGACAGGCGCACCGAGCCTACAAACGCCAAAGCAATGCTGCGTGTTTTAGCGGCTGCTTGTTGACTGCCACATGTCGAATCGAAGCACGCGTCTCGCGAAGTTGGATAAAAGTTCCATACCAATATCTTGTCCTATTAGCATTAGCATAAAAGTATCGGCATCAATACGGCCTCCGCTCATTTACAATGTCAGCAAAACAGCAAAGGATACCAACAGTACGCGCCCCAACAGGACGCTCTGCGACGTGAAATCGTAAACGTACGTAGCGCATGGATGGTCTATATAGCATCGCGGACCCAAATGACGCAGTGCGCAGGCCAACCACATATATATATATATATATATATATATATATATATATATATATATATATATATATATATATATATATATATATATATATATATATATATATATGTGGATATATATATGTAAGATATATATATATATATATATATATATATATATATATATATATATATATATATCAAATAAAGAAACGATAAATTTATGGAAATTAAAGTGGCTGAAAAAAACAACTTGCCGTAGGTGGGAACCGTACCCACAACCTTGGCATTTCGCGTGCGATGCTCTACCAATTGAGCTACCGCGGCGCTGTTTTCCCATCCACTTTTTGGGGTATTTCTGTGTCCTAGTAGAACCCTGGCAGTGTTAGCCAGCGCCACCACTCACACAGACCTTGGCGGCGGACGTGGATCGTTCTTTTTGCCGCAGGCGTCATGAGAACGTGAGCATATAATCAACCTCGGAGATCTTTCTGTTCATTGTGAGATAAATTCTGCCATGTTTTTTTATGTGAAAACAGACTAAATCGTATTCTAGAAAGAAAGTTCGTTTCACTGATCTGACCTTACTGCAGCATTCTCACTGTAATTCTAAGCAGTGGTTTAGCAGTAGTTAGTGGTTACGAAACAGATGAAGATCCCAACGGCATGGATATGCTGTTCTGCTACGGAATAAGTGTACTGCTGTTTTTTATTGACAGGCGTTAAACTTGTTATGTGTGGATACATTTTGCGTCAACCTCGTTTGGTGGGTGAGGTTTCTGCCCATGAATGAAATCGTATTTGATAGTAATAACAGCGTATACCGTGCAGTGCGCATTACAGTTGTCGAGTGGTCGCGGGACCGTCTGCGGACTGCGCGACCCCCCGAAGCAGTGGCAGATGCTGGGTTATAGATCTGTTTGTTCTATATAGCGCATTGTCCAATCATGCAGCATTACCATGCTAGTAGGCCTTATTGCGGCGTTAACACGTTTTCATTCTGTTTCTGGCGAAAGAAAAGGGACGAGAACCAATTTTTGTTTCTGTCTTGTTCGTCCCGTACGTCCTCCACGATGCGCTCAACCATCCTACGGAAATTGTGTCCTCACGAATCTATAGCCGCCGGATTCTTTCAATGCGATCTCCTTGGGATATTCCTGCTTTACAGGGCAAGAAAACAATGCCAAAGCACAAAGCTTATATCACAACTTCGTCTTCATCCGCTACAACGCTGCCCGCGGCGGCCTCCGAAGTACACGCACGGACGCGGTCACTTTCCGAGTGTGTGTGGGGCACAATGGCCCCGCAAAGATTGCCACGCGCGCATGTCCAGCGATCGCTCTGTCTTTCAAGTGCACATACTGAAGCATTGGCGCCATGAGTTCGTTACCCGGTGGCGCGGTGTCCGAAGTATTTCTTTTTTTCTCGCCATATTACAAGGTTGGAACAGAATGATTAGGCGGTCCGACTACAAAACTATATACTATGGCGGCGGCACGGCGACAGCGGCGCAATGGACGGCACGGACGAACACGGCAAACTCAGTATCGAGCTGTTAACTGCCGCTTATGCAAAGGCATGCAGTGCACCGCCCGCATTTTTACCTTGGCCCAAGGAAACTCCCCTTTCTGCCGAAAATTTCCCACTGTGACCCATGGAGCTATGTGCCTCGTACGTACGCTATATCTGATGGTCCCTGACCCTTGCAGAAAAGCGATGTCGCAAGGCCGCGACCCTTACACCATGCGCACCACCCAATCCAGGGACAAGGACCTTCGTCCAGCACCGTCACGCCATTTCTTCGTTATAAGGGGGAGGAAGAGAAAGAAGTGCGCAAGGCTCACTGGTTCTCTGGGCCTCTCTCTGTTGTGCAATTTTTTACGTTTTTGCCATTTTCGTGAGAGTCGTTTCATCGAGGTTGAGCAAGAAGACGCTTCCACGACCACCCGAACAAGGCCAGTCGTGCGATTCATCGCTCATATTTGGACGACGTGCCTTTGGAAGCTCGGACCAGCTCGATTCCTGGGAGAGCGCAACGCCAGAAGTCGTGGACTCCGACAGCGAGTACACCGTAGTCATGGGCCGCCGCATGACGAAGATGCGCCGTATGTCGACTGAGACGACTTCATCGAATCCTTCATGGTTTCTTGCGCGTGCCGCTCTCGACGTCACACAGCATGAACTCCCTCAGCAGGCAGTTTCAAAGCGAATATTTTGTAAGTGTGGCCCCTGGGCAAATCAGCGAGATCAGGATTAACGCTTGCAAGAACGTCCTGACAATAGATGCGAAAGATTCAGCAGTACTGGACAAGTTAAAGACCGTTCCACAATTAAGCGCAATTCCCGTCCGCTTCTTTATTACTTACGGAATCGAAGGAGACGACGTTTGGTGCGATTTCCGACGTGGATCTTGAAATCAAGTGTGCGGACCTCAAGAGTCTTTTGAGGTCGTCGGTGCGCATTCTTGAGATTCACCGCTTGGGAAACTCGCGATGCATCAAGTTAATATTTGCCTTTTCGACATTATCGGCGTCTGTCAAAGTGGGCTACGTGATACGCCGTGTACGACCATTCGTTCCGAGGCCTCTTCAGTGCCGGAAATGTATAAAGATAGGACACGTGAGCGCTGTTTGTAGAAGTAAAGCCACCTGCTCGCGTTGCGGCGGAGCTAGAGCATGATACCACCGACTGTGTTGCGTCTTCATGGCTCTCTCGAAGCGACTTCGAAGGAATGCCCGAAGATGAAAAAAGAAGTTCGTATTCTACGAAAAATAGCAAGAGACCAATGTTCACGTAGAGAGGCTGCTCGATCTGTTCGTCAAAGTGATCAACGCTCGCGAAAGAAGCGTCACAAAGCCATTTCAGAATAACTACATAGCGGGGCACAGGCGCCACGACCACCCCTGCCTGTGCGTACATCGAGGACGGTAACGGCGCCTGCTGCTAATTCAGGGTCGATGAGAGCACGCGGCAAACATTCGCCTCCACCGTCTGATACAGATATGGATTGGCCTTTGCAGCCCTCTAGGGCCACGGCCATGCCAGCGGGTCCTAGTGGTCCTCTGTGCTATGAAGCCAATTATGGTAGGGCCAATGAAACCAGTGAAACTACGCGCAAGTAAGGAGATGGACACAATGAGAAGGAGAACGTGTCTCTAGTCCGCAGTGTTCTTGTGGCTATCCAGACGAAGATGTGCATCATCTTCCCCTCGAGTGCACGAAATACGACTCACAAAGAAGGCTACTGCAAGCAAACTTATTGATATTAGACAGAAGACCATTCACTCTAAAAAAGATACTTGGCCCATGGCCAACTGCGGACCTTCAGAAAAGAGAACTTCTTGTTCTGCAACAGTTTTTAGAGAACACCAACATTTTGGGAAAATATTGAGTTTCAGATGATCCGAATACGCTAAACGAGTAACATAAAAGTAACATAAAAGTAACATAAACGCGAAATGCGAAGGTTGTGGGTTCGGTTCCCACCTGCGGTAAGTTGTTTTTTTCATCCACTTTAATTTCCATTAACTTATAGTTTCTTCATTTCATTTATTAGGCACAAGTAATTTCCCCTATGTTGTCCTTGGTGTAAGTGTTTGTTGGCTTCTTATGATATGATAATAAAAATCGGGCCCCTCGGTCAACCCCTTTCTTCTCGTTTATTACATAACGAGGGTCTCGAATCCGGCAGCATTGATGCCTTCAGGTAGCATATGTGGGTTTATTGACCAGTTGCCGTCACCCAAAAAGATCACGTTCTCGTGACGCCTGCGGCAAAAAAAGACGTTCCACGTCCGCCGCCAAGGTCTGTGAGTAGTGGCGCTGGCTAACACTCCCAGGGTTCTACTAGGACACGATAAATACCCAAGAAGGTGGATGGGAAAACGGCGCCGCGGTAGCTCAACTGGTAGAGCATCGCACGCGAAATACGAAGGTTGTGGGTTCGGTTCCCACCTGCGGCAAGTTGTTTTTTCATCCACTTTAATTACCATTAATTTATAGTTTCTTCACTTCATTTATTAAGCACAAGTAATTTCCCCCATGTTGTCCTTGGTGGCAGTGTTTGTTGGCTTCTTATGAAATGTTGTTCGTGGTTCATAACTGGTTTATGTGGTGATCGCAGCTTTTACGCAATATGTATAATTCTGTTCTATACATGTGTTGTGTGTTTTGGCTGTTCAAAATAGCTGACTTTATATATGCGTACGAGTACTGAACTCATGCACAAAACTTTGCGATTCATGTACTGTTGGACTGTATATTTTTTATTCATCCAGTTTTCTACTGAGTGTCATATTTTGTGTCGCTATTCTCCCTTTTTACGCAAATTTGTTTCCTTTGCCAAGTGACAAGGAGTAGCCGGTGCCACCATAAGGGCGCCAACCTCTCCTAATATCCATTTCAATAAAAAAAAAAAGGGGGGGGGGAGCGTTCGGAAAACGCTGAAGCACCTGGTAGAGGCTCCAGAATCCGGCCGCTAAATGTGCCCTGCAAGTGCTCGCCGTGCTGCAGCCGCTTATCGCTGCTCTTTACATGCTGTAAAGCTTTTGTTTGGCGCTTGTGCTGTTCACGCAGGGGAGGCCCACACACCAGCTTCGTCTTAGCCCTTTATATTGAAGGTTCATTTGATTTGGTGACCACAGACTAGATACGGAACCCGATAGTGGCTTCATGGATGAGATTTCTGAATGTTTATTGTCAGAATGTTGAACTTGCTTTCACCGCTTCGCATCCCTCTTGCTATGTCATCATCATCCCTCATCACACCTTTATGTCCCCGTTCCCCCTCCCCCTGTGAAGAGTAGCAGACTAGAGCGCGTTAGCTCAGGCCGACCTCTCTGCCTTCTTTCAAATAAATTATCTCCTCCTCTCTTTCATTATAATTGCGCAACGTACCGTTTGCCGACGGCATAGCCCGTGCCCAACAACCACGCCTTTCAGCCATTTATCTTCGCCTCCTGATAGATTCAGAGCGCAGTCGGTTTTGGCTTCAACGCTGCATGCGTACTTTTATTTTGACCTCCCTACCTTTCCTTCCTTCTTTACCTCCTCCTCCTCCTTAATTTGATCGAATACTATCGCTGCGCATGATAGTAAAGGTTGGCAAGCTCCTCACCATCTTACCACGTTCACGAATGTGAAAGAAATTAACATCCGTATTCACAAATGGACCTGCAGAGAGAGAGAGAGAGAAACGAAAAGGGAGAGGTGATGATGTTAACCAAGGAAGTGTCCGGTTCACTACCCTACACTTGGGGAAAAGGGAAGAACATATATAAGGAGAGAGAAGAAAAATAAAACGTTAGTCATTCACAGAGCCAGTCGCAGAGGAATGTCCACTGTCAGAAACACTTGTACAGTTCAAGAAGTGCAGAAGGGCTATTGTTGCCTTGCGCATGCAAGAAAGCATAGGCCAAGGTCCCAGGATCTTTTCCTCCGAGAGCACTCTATTATATGCTAGGCTGAGTTTAGCTTGTACAGTTCGTCGTTGAGTGTCAAAGAATGGGCAAAGACTCAGAATATGCTCTGGGGTCTCATCGCACCCGCACAAATTGCACGCCGCACTGTTGGTCATTAAAATGAATTTGTAAATGCGACGCCCAACCACACGCGACGCAGTAAAATTGTTTCGCGGAGGGATAGACCAGGTGGCAGGCGAAGTCGCAAGTTATGGCCGAAAGAGTGCAAGCGGGAGTTGGTGAAACCCGGTGAATTCCATCGTAGAAGTATGATGAGGCGAGGAAGTGATTCAAGTTGCCGCGGAGCGTCAGTTCTTGAAAGTGGTATAGGAACCCGCTGATGTTTTTGATGAGCTGAGAGCGCAGCTTCATCAGCGCTGTCGTTGCCGATAATTCCGCAGTGGCTCGCCAACCATTGAAATGCAATGTCGCGACCTTTCTCTAACGCGTGGTGATAAGCGTGCCTTATTTCGCACACTAGCTGCTCGTGCAACCCAAGGCTCAGGGCAAACTGCAGAGTTTGTCGGGCTGCACACGTCACCCTCAGATGGAGCAAACGATGCGATTCAGTCGCGCTCCTTGGAGATACGACGAAGGGTCACTTGAGAACCGCCTTTCTATACTCCGGTGCACTTGAGTATACGCGCTGAAACTACTTGGTTACGACGTACGTCCTGCTCAAAACTATATATATATGAGCGCAGTGAATTCTTCAGTCAATGGGAGCGGACACTGCATTTCATGGACTCGACGGGAAGTTTCGAGTGAAAGAACGTTCTGTAACAGCTAGGGGATAAGCAAACAACGTATTTATCGTGGGCTTTCACTCGACCACCGACCTCATTTTCGCCGAATGTCAGCCGCATGTGAGGTGCCCCTAACTTTCTGTAGTGCGTCATCAGCGAACCACACTGCGTACTATATGTGCCGAAGTGATATTGCCTCGCTAGAACGCAGTAGATAGAGATAGGCAACGCGGATTGACTGCACCGGTAACGTAGCAAACTGGTCTCGTTTATCGCCTTCCGAGATCGCCAGCTTGACGCAGTACCTCGGTTGACGCCCACCGCAAAGTTCACGGGCCCCGTTTTATTCCGATTAAACTAGTAAATAATAGGTTCGCGGTAAACAATCCTATGTGGCCAAAAAAATTGATCTGGAGCCCTCCACTGTGGCGTAGCGTAAGCGTTGCCTTGGAACATCAAATTTTATAAATCAGCACCCATCGTTATATTCTCTCTCTCTCTCTCTCTCTCTCTCTCTCCTCCTCCTCCTCCTAAGTGTTTATAAGCATCGCAAGCGTTGGGCCCGCGGCTACAGCCGAGCAAGCTCCTTGTCACCTGGCTGCAACCATGCACGCTGCAGCAGTAGGGTAGTAATATACCGTACTGTTGCAGCTGAATGGTCGTGCTGAAGCATATACGACACCACGCCCCTCTAAACGATCATCTTACCGAACGATAATCATGCCATGTTACGCTGTAGCAAAGCATTTGATACCGAATACCTGCCGGTCTAGTGCGTGCTTTACGGGAAGAGGCCAGACTGACCAGACCAGCTTAGACTACAATGTGAACGAATTTACACCCTTACGCTCTTTTAAGGGTGCAAATTAGTTTACAGTGTAAGACAGTCAATGCAAGGGCAGCAAGCCAGGTTCACTATTTCTGCCGGGTTTTCCGAAATCGAGCCTGTTAGATATGACAGCATAGAGTTCCTATAATGTCGCGCATACGAGAACCCTGCCGGGTACCTTAAGAACGACGATTTCCACGCAGTACGAATGTAGGTCTCAGCAGAGCCTGAGGCAGCCAGCCATCCAGAACTGAGTAGTAGCAGGCCACCGTGAGGTGTGCGTGTATGTATACTCTCAATAGAGTGCGTACACAATCAACGGCACGGAGCGGCGCGTACGTGAGTGCGCGCGTAAAAGGTCGCCCCGCTCTGCGCGCCCGGGAGGGGGGAGGACGGCCTTACCTTCGCAGGTCGGTCACCCCGTGTTGACGACAACAGTGGCGAAACGGGGAGGCCGCGAAGTAAAACAAAAAAGGTTGGCGCGGGAGCGGGTGTATACGGGACACACAGACACACAGACACACACACACACACACACACACACACACACACACACACACACACACACACACACACACACACAAAGAAAAAGGCGCGCAAGGACCACCGCTGGCGGCGGCATCCTCCTACGGCGCTCTCGAAGGTTGCCGACTCCTCCCCTCCCGCCCCATTCTAAACTCTTCGTGTCAGCGGCGGCCGTGAGATAGCACTTTGCTTCGAGCGCGCATTGTCTCGCGAGAACGCGTGTGTAGCGTGCTCCGAGCGGCGGCAGCAGCGTGGTCGTCGAACGGCCGGCCTTCGTTCGCGGCGAACAATGGGGAATTAGGCCCCGGAAAGACGCAGCCCGCTGGCCCCTGTCATTCCCCGCGCTCCGTTTGCATGTCAGCCCGGGGGCCACGCCGCTGGCAATCATCTCCCGCGAGAGCCTTGGGCGAGCCTCCGCCCTCGCTGTATACTACGGGCTCGTCGCTTGTCTTCTGCACGCGGTGCTTGTAACCGTTTAGGCCGCTGACGTTATTCGCGGTGCGAGACTGCGTGGCCGTATTACGGAGATCGAGACGTAACTGCGGGTATATCCGCCGGCGACAGTTGAGCGGTTGGAGGGCGCCCGTGGCGAGCGTGACCGCCGAGGTGGTTTCATTGCTTTTCTTTCCCGTAATGACGCGCGGCCGCCACGGACGCTCTAGATTGTGCGGTTCGGTGATTGGCTTCACATCGATCGCGTAAGTGCCTCGCAGATTACGGGGAGAATTATCAGCGTTACGGCGTCACGAGGCCGATTCTTCGGTCTGTTGCGATTGAAGGATGCTTGCAGTGGACGACGTTCTGTGTAAGCGTTCTCGCTATAGTTGCAAGCTAAAGGGTCGAGATTAGCTGCGAAGATTTCGTTCTCTAGGCAGGACCAGTATAGTCATCTGGGCCGAAACGAGTTATATGGCACAGGGAAAACCATTAAGGGGATAGATTGTCTGCTCGTAATAAAACATTCTAGATAAGGTACCTTCATCTCTTTTTGTTCCTTGTCGACATCACCTGTACGCTCTGTACGGTTCATGTAGGTAAGAGTTCCGAGAAAACTGACTGCGTAAACCTGTCGGCAATGACGTCTAAACACCGCCATCACTTTTTGTCCCTCAACTAACGCCAGCGAACCGATGCGATACGCGCTGCTGAGATTTGAATGACTCAATCGCTATAATCTGGCTCGCACAATTCCAACGCACCACCACATTTGGAGAGCGCTGAAATTCCCGTCATTAAAAGCCCTGTCTTTATTAGGGATCCCGGCGAATCGGTCTAATGCACAACACGACGTTAGCGAGAAACCGCAGTGGCGAAACAAGCGGGCACCACTGCGTCATGTCGTGCACATTACTACACAGCGCGGGAAACCCTGGTCTAAAGTGCGCTCGTCCCGGGTGCTTGCGTCACGTGTTTTTTCCGAGCGATTCCTACATATACTGCAGTGCGTATATGTACCGCGCGTGTATGAGTTACAGTCTTTCTCGCCCGCTCGATGGACGTTTGTCGGCCGCCGATACACACCGCAGCCGGCTTGTTGTTCGTCTCGGCGCCGCGGTCCATTTCAGAGTAATGGCACCTGTACGGGCTGGTAAAAAGCCGTTTCTCCGTCGTAAACACTGGACGGAACAAACGTAAAGACAGAGAAACAAGCGGGCAGAAGGCCTAACAAGCAGCCTGTGCGAAAGAGGCCCGACCTACAGCCACAGCAAGGGGCCGCCGGCGAAATAAATGACCGTCACACACACACACACACACACACACACACACACACACACACACACACACACACACACACACACACACACACACACACACACACACACACACATATATATATATATATATATATATATATATATATATATATATATATATATATATATATATATATATATATATATATATATATATATATATATATATATATATATATATATATATATATATATATATATATATATTGAAATACCACGGTTGAGACGACGCTTTATTCCAAGAAGGAAAAATGGCGCCGACGCCAAAAACGAACACGAGCCGATGATTGATGATGACTTTGTACAGATGAAGATGAAGTCCGCATAAATGCTTACACTAATTTCCCCCGCGGACTGAAGCGGCCAGCCTGGCCGCACATTAGACAGTGGAACGGAGATGAAAGGGCTTCAGGCGAGAAACGTGCACGATCTCTGTTCCGCGGCAGCGTCGGTCGGTTGGGGTCTCAACAGGTGTAACGCGATAGTTCACCGGCGAGGTCTGCTCGATGACTTTGTAGGGGCCAAGATATCGAGACTCAAGCTTCTCACATAAACCGGGTGTTCGCGCAGGGGTCCATAGGAGCACATCGTCACCAGGGCGGTAGGAAACGACGCGATGAGAGGCATCGTACCGATGTTTGCGATCGTCTTGGCTGGCTGCAGTGTTGATACGGGCGCGACGACGACATTGGGCAAGACGAGACACAAACTGGTCGCAAATGAATGGTGAAGCGTTGACGGGGCCAGAGAAGAAAGAAACGTCGAGTGATGAGGTTGGGTGGCGGCCGTATACTAAGAAAAACGGAGAGTATCCGGTGGTCCGTTGAACAGACGTGTTGTACGCAAATGTTACAAATGGGAGAATCGCATCCCAGTTACGATGATCAGGTTGAATATACATGGATAGCATGTCACACAGCGTGCGATGAAATCGCTCTGTTAGGCCGTTGGTTTGAGGGTGGTAGCTAGACGTTGTCTTGTGCACGGTGTTGGACGCTTGCAGAACTTGATTAAGAGTGCTTGAAAGAAATGTCTTGCCTCGGTCGCTCAAAAGAACGTGAGGCGCCCCATGACGTAAGTAGACAGACTGCAAGAAGAAGGCCGCTACTTCTGAGGCAGCTCCTGAGCGTATTGAGGCTGTTTCAGCGTACCGGGTCAAATGGTCAACAGCAGTGACGATCCATCGGTTGCCATCTGGAGTAGGTGGGAGTGGCCCGAAAAGGTCAATGCCGACGACAGAGAAGGGTTGTGCTGGACAAGGAAGTGGTTGTAGGGTCCCGACCGGAGCAGTAGTAGGTCGCTTACGGTGTTGGCAAAGCGTGCACGAGGCAACATATCTAGCTATGCTCGTGGAAAGGCCTGGCCAATAGAATCGGCTGCGTATGCGCTCGTGTGTTTTGTTGTAACCCAAGTGGCCTGACGTAGGGTCATCGTGTGAGGCCTGCAGAACTGCAGCGCGAAGAGAGCGCGGTAGAACGGGAACCCATCGATGGCCTTCCGGGTGAAAAATGTATCGGTAGAGCACGTCGTCTTCAAACTTGAACAGTTTGAGTTGTTTCCGTAGCCTGGCATTGGGTGGAGATGATATACCGCTAAGGCGATTGATGATACTTTGGCAATAGGAATCGGCGCGCTGGTGAGTGGAAAGCACTGAAAGGCGGTTTGATGAAGTCAAGGAAGAAATCGGTGTAAGAGACGAAGCGTCCTCCGTGCGGCCAATTTGACAAGGTGATGTGATGTGCTCCGATGATGGTGGTAATGGGCATCGTGAAAGAGCATCGGCATCTTGGTGCTTCCGTCCGGACTTATATATGACATTGAAATCATATGCTTGTAATCGGAGTATCCAGCGGCCAAGGCGCCCGGACAAGTTTTTGATCGTCGACAACCAACATAGGGCATGGTGGTCGGTCACAACCGTGAAATGTCGACCGTGGAGGTAGGGACGAAATTTCTGAATGGACCAGACAACAGCCAAACACTCTTGTTCGGTTATAGAGTACTTCTTTTCCGCGGAAGTGAGAGTGCGGCTTGCATAGGCAACAACCTTTTCGCAAAATTCGTGGTCGCGCTGCAGCAGTACGGCACCAATTCCGTGACCGCTGGCGTCAGTATGCACTAATGTGGGCGCTTTGTCATCAAAATGACAAAGAACAGGTGGGGATGTTAGTGCGCGCTTGAGTTCTTGGAACGCGGCTTCACACTGATCATTCCAATCGAAGGAACTGGAACTAGCAAGGAGCTTGTGGAGGGGCGAGGCAATGCTGGCAAAGTTCCGGATAAAACGTCGAAAGTATGAGGCGAGTCCAACGAAGCTGCGCAGTTCTTTTGCACGAATTGGACGGGGAAAGTTGAGCACCGCGGAAATTTTATCCGGATCGGGCTGGATGCCGTCTTTGCTAACGAGATGACCCAGGACTTTAATCGTTGTGCTAGCGAAACGGCACTTCCTCGTGTTTAGTTGAAGTCCGGCATTAGAAAGGCATGTGAGCACCTCATCTAAGCGTTGCAGATGGTCAGTGAAAGTCGAGGAAAACACGACGATGTCGTCGAGGTAACAAAGACAAGTTTTCCACTTGAGGCCGCGAAGAACCGTGTCGATCATTCTTTCAAATGTGGCGGGAGCATTGCAGAGACCGAAAGGCATTACATTAAACTCATAAAGACCATCCGGAGTAGAAAAGGCGGTCTTTTCTTTGTCCGCTTCATGCATTGGGATTTGCCAATATCCGGAGCGAAGATCAAGGCTGGAGAAATATTGCGCGCCTTGCAACGAATCAAGGGCGTCATCGATACGGGGCATCGGATATACATCCTTACGGGTGATCTTGTTTAGCGCACGGTAGTCAACACAAAATCGTACCGATCCATCCTTCTTCTGCACCAAAACGACGGGTGATGACCAAGCACTGGCGGAGGGACGTATGACGTTTCTTTTCAGCATATCGGCGACGTTCTCCTCGATGATTTTGCGTTCGGCCGAAGAGACTCGGTAGGGACGACGGCGTACAATAGTCTGGCCATCGGTGTCGATACGATGGAAGGCAACGGAAGTCTGCCCGAGTGACGAAGTATCCATATCGAAGGAGGCCTGGTGCTTCGTAAGCAATTTTAGCAACGCTTCATGTTGAGCAGCAGTAAGGTCAGGGCTTATCACGGAAGTAAGGGCAGATGAAGCAGATTTTTCTGGTTGAGGAAGAGCTTGCGAGGCAGCAAGAGGAAGCAGAGAGACTGGTTGGGTATCCACATAACAGGTCACTGAGGAGCCTTGAGGTAGGAGGATTGTCTCAGTGGTCGCATTTAAAGCGATGATTAACGCAGAGTTTTCTTTGAACCGCACCAGGCAGGAAGCGAGGACAATCCCACGTGCAAGACAGCGACCGTAAGGAGTGATGAACACGTCGCCATTGGTGATGTCCGTAGAAGAGAGACTTATGACTTGCTCGTGGCCGGGAGGCAGTACAGAATCGGCAGCAGTGATAAAACGTAGTCGTGGCTCATCGGTACTCCCGCTGCAATGAACTGTCTCGCTCATATGTACTACACGTTGACGGCAAGAGATTAAAGCGGACGCTGACGAGAGAAAGTACCAACCTAAGATTAGTTCATGAGCGCACGGGAATAAAATCGCGAACTTAATGTGATGACAGATACCATCAATGAAGACGCGTGCTGTACATTGGGCTGATGGTCGAATGATTGCTCCATTAGCCCCAATCAGGGATGATCCAATATAAGGCGTCTTCACTTTCCGCAGACGAGAGCACAGGTCCGCACGCATAACAGATATAGTAGCTCCCGTGTCAATCAGAGCTAACAAAGGCACACCCTCCACAGACACCAATAACATGTTCGAAGGACGTTCAGGAGGACTTGGAGCACTTCGCGGCGATGCAGTTTTCCCTCCAAAAACTGCACTGGTTAGTTTTCCGGTCGCTGGACATGGAGTTGGGAGACAGGTCGAAGAGGCGAAACAGAACGGCGGAGCGGCGATGGAGAGCGGCGTCTCGAGGCACGGGTGTGGAGTGCGGTGTTGGAGAAGTCGGCCGGAGATGGAGAACGGCGAACGGGGGGATTATCGTCATAAGTGCGGTAAGCGCGAGGAGGTGGCTCATCTCGTTCAAAGGCCGCGTAACCACGACGTTCGTCTTGCTGGCGGCGTCGGCAAAACCTGGAGATATGTCCTCGAAAGCCGCAGTAGTAGCAGATAGGCCTCGAGGAACGCCAGGCAGAGTAGTAAGGTGGGTTCGGAGCTCGGGTGACTAAAGGTGCCAGGTGATCGTGAACAGGCGCAGGTGGTGTAATTGGAGACGGCGCGGCTGGCATTGCAGCAATCTGGGCGTAAGAAGCCGGTTGTGGGCAAGGAGAAGCGTTTGTATGCTGGGCGTTCTGCAGGGAGGCCAATTCCTCCTTAATAATACCGCGCAGGTCAGTAGAAGCAGGTTGGACGTGAGCGCTGCTGCAAGGGGTTGAGCCATGCGCTTGCAATTCCTCACGAATTATGGCTCGAATGATAGACCGGAGCTCAATACTGTTCGCCAGGGGGTTGTCGGAAAAGTCCGGTTGCAAGCGGATGGACTGCAGGGCGTCGAGGCGCTGACAGACGGAGACGACGTCCGACACCGTCGATGGGTTTTGAGCGGCGAGTGCGTTGAAGGCAGTAGATCCGATACCCTTAAGAAGGTGTCGCACGCGATCAGGTTCTGGCATGGCACTGTCGACACGGCGGCAAAGCGCGAGGATGTCCTCAATGTACGAGGTATACGATTCGCCATAATGCTGGACGCGCTCAGACAGCCTCTTTTTCGCAACTTCTGAACGAACCGTGGGTGTGCCGAAAATCCGCCGTAGCTGCTCCCTGAAAGACGACCAATCACGGAAGTCTCTCTCATGATTCAGGAACCAGGTCTTGGCTACTTGAGAGACGTAAAATGGCACGTTGTTTAACTTCGATGTCTCGTTCCAGTTGTTGTAGTCGCTGACACGATCGTAGTTGTCGAGCCAGTCTTCAACGTCCTCACCAGGCAAGCCAGAGAAGATTTCAGGGTCGCGATACCGGTTGTTGGCAGGGCTGGGAGTGGGGGTGGCTGGCACTGGAACCGAGATGGTGGATGCTGCGGTCTGGTCTTGCGACATGGCGGCCTCTTGGCGTAAGCGGCGTCCCGAACGTAGCTCCAGGAGAGATCTTGAAGTGGATTGAGGTCGAAGGGATCTTAAAGCGCCTCCAGCACTTGAAATACCACGGTTGAGACGACGCTTTATTCCAAGAAGGAAAAATGGCGCCGACGCCAAAAACGAACACGAGCCGATGATTGATGATGACTTTGTACAGATGAAGATGAAGTCCGCATAAATGCTTACAATATATATATATATATATATATATATATATATATATATATATATATATATATATATATATATATATATATATATATATATATATATATATATATATATATATATATATATATATATATATATATATATATATATATATATATATATATATATATATATATAGCGTGATATAGCTGGGGTACTGATATGACGGTAGCCACATGGACTTGCTGATGGTTCACCTTCTAATTTGTTCTAATTGCTTAACGGGAATCGCTAAAAGAACCAAGGACCTGACTTAGGCAAATTCTCCTCCTGCACCAAAACAGCAGGACTCCAAGAAAGTAAATGCTCTGTAATCCGTAACGTCGCACTGACGTTCCGGCGCTGGACATTTGGCTCGAAAAAGAAATACAACAACAACAAATGTTTGGCCTCCATCTTCTGCTCTATTTCACGACTACCCCCAAAGGAATGCAAATAAAGCTTTCAAAGAATACTTTAGCAGTCCAAACTAATTCACTGTTGGTATCAATTGTCCCATTGAAGTGACAGTAAAGCGAAATTGGCGTTGCATCCATCCTTCAGAGGTGATTGGCAACGTTAATGTTCTTAGCAATCTGTCTTATGATCGGTGGGTAATTGTTGTTGATCTGTCTTATTTAATGATTATTATGAAGGGCGGTGCACACCCAGCGAACGAAGTTGGCACCAAATAGGTTTATTTTAGAGCGTTTGCTATTTTCGTTCACTATTTACTAAGCTAGCGTCAAAGAGGTTCATTGAATAGGAGCACATACCGAGTGAACCAAGTTGACTGGTTCACTAAGTAACATACAATGCTCCCCACCTGATGATGCTCAACACCTATGATGCTCGACACCTGACGATACTCGACACCTATGATGCTCGACACATGATGCTCGACCCAATAAACCATGGACAACCGGTGACCTTCGTTGGCGGAAAAGAGGTTAGGCGCGGGCGTAGATACATAGAGGCATACCGCAAACTGGGTGAACTTCCCGAAGAATGCCAATAACAAGTATTGAATGATCAAGTATTACTTCAAAACACTGTTTGCATGCAGTAATTTCGTTCCAGTAGCTTGATTATCTTAAAATATGCACGTAAAATAACCCTTCCCCCTCTTTTCTTTTTTTATAATTTCGTGTCGAAACCACAGCGCCGATATACGTCAGTGTGACTTTACGAACTTTAGACTTAATTTTCATGCTTCGGTTACTGTTACGGAGCAAAAGCTCTTCGAATTATGCGAAGTTGTCCTTGGCTCTTTTAGAACACTATGTAGTTTGTGCTTACCTGTGAAAAAAGGACCGAGCAGACGTCCCAATTCGTGACGTCACAGAGACCTGGTGAGGGTATTTTAGGGCGTCGACTCAGCCTGCCTCTCTAGCTTTTGCGTCTTTATTTCGGCTTACCAAACTACTCAGTATAAGACCGTTTTCTTTTGTATTGTAGAAGGGTTATTTACAAACACAGGCTGAACAAACAAAAGAAGTTGTGTTTACTGTTCTTTAACTTTGGATCACGTATCGCGCGCAGATGTCGTAAAGGTGTTCGCGTATATAGCAATTGATACAGCCCTGCGGCGCTCGTGTGCAGAAGGCAATAAAGCTGGTCAGGAAGGGGATCGGTGACACATTGTCCTTGCCGATGTGTGACGGCACGCTCTCTTTAGCACATGCCAGGCACGTCAGGGAGCAGCACACTCGGCTAAATACAAATACAACGCGCTCAGAGAGCGCCAGACACGGCAGCACTTGCACGGTCCGAGGGAGAGGAGGAACGTGTAGAACAGGGCCATAAAATCGGCACACCGCATTGCACCCCGCCATACGCATCCTCGTCGTCAAGCCATCGGCTGTCCAATGCACGTGCGGCACAGAGATTCTATAGATTGTTTTTCACTCGTGCTGCGCATTCTATTTCTTGCTCTTCCGTCTTGTTCCCGCGCCTTCTCGCTGTCTTCTGCGAGCCACTTTCCAGACGGTAGTTACGAATTCCTTGACCCGCGCGCAGCATCTGTTGTTTTTGCCCCACCGAGAGGTTGTCTGTCCGCGCCTGTGTGCGCAACGCTCTGTACGCCACCGTCGTGGCAGCCTGCGTACGCAGCGAGCTAAAGCGAAACTGCCGAGGAAAGGGCTCACGTGTAAAGCGAACGCCTTTTTAAAATAATTGCATGTGCATATTGTTTCTCATTAGCGTAACGTACTTACCCCTGTAGACTGAAGCTGTGCTACTGCAGCTCCATAGGCACGAGGATGCGCAAGTTGAAGGAGCAGTCCTGTGTAGCCAGAAACTTCGCTCTCAATTCCGCATGCGAGGCGCAGGGAGAAAAATGTCTCAATCCACCTCTTTCTCCCTACTGCCAGCAGCGCTACCGTTGAGGGCGCGACCTTTATTTCGGGCCTTTCTTGAAAAGTTAGTTTTCTCTCTGTATCTTTGTGTGCGTGTGTGCGTGCGTGCGTGTGTGTGATTGTGTGTATGTGCGTGCGTGTGTGCGTGCGCGTGCGTGTGTGTGGACCTGCACAAACGTTTTCGTACTGAAGGCACGTTAATTAAAATTTCCTATGGTACCCCTTTAATCTCGCAAATGCGTTTGTCCCGCGAAAACACGGCTTCCATATGACTACATCCATGGTTACGAAGTAGGATTCGGTGTTCCGGAAAGCAAGATCCCAGTTTCCTGGAAGAGAGACAAAGTCGGCAAGAATTATACGTAGGGAAGAGCATGCAGATTATAGTCCAGCTAGGCAAAAATCAATAGAAGCGCAGTAAATTTGAGTTTCTGATGCTGCGGAAAAATTTCGTAGCGAATACATTCTGGAGCGCTATAAATCATTAGGTTAGCTTACGCAAACTCGACGCGAATGAGTTGCGCCGGAGGACGAATTGACCTGATGTCTGGTTTGCGTGTTTCACCCAGCGAGTCAAGCGAGTAACCCTCCACCCCGACCCCCCCCCCCCCCCCCCTCTCGTAGTCGCAAATGAGTCAGCCCTACGCAACGTTGACTGCACGCCCGACCCACCGGCGTTTCCATGAATCCAACGACTGGAATTCGACTCGACAAGCCAACTTGTCCTTGTTGGGTTCAGTAACCATAGCTACATAGCGTGTTCTTGTCCCCGCAGAAAAAGAAAATAATAATAATAATAATGAAAGAGAGAGAGAGAGAGAGAGAATCAAGAAACCGAAGAACGACACATTACAGACGTTTGCTTACGCAAAAATTAAAGTAACGCATGACCAAAAAATAATAAGTAAAATGTTCGCATAGGAGTCGAATTCCACTGGTGCAAATGAACTGTTTGCGTGTGTGTGTCTTCGGCTAATTTTTCCCTAAGTGTTAAGTAACTTCAACGCACGTTTTGCCTTGGTTCACGCTTATGTATCTATAGAAAATAAGGCGTGTCCGCGTCGCTAGAGACAGCGCGGTGCGGTTACAAACTGCAGTAAATTTAACCAGTGCATTCGCTTGGCTATGCAGGAAACGTTTCCTCGTGTATAGTGGTCAGGGGAGCCAGTACGAGATCGAGAGTGCTGTTCGAAGGGTAACTCGAGTAGGCTTAGGCAAGAAGGAAACGATCGGCAAAAGCGCGGCACGTTCCAGGAAAATCAGTTCGCACGAAAGCGCACGCGAAGCAGGTAAGCGGGAAAGAAAAGCGATGCAGCAAAGTAAAAGCAAACAGTGAAAGGAGTGGCGGTTTATTTCGCACACACATATACGTTAAGCAAGTTGAGCATTTACATAACTTATACGTAACCAGCATTTTTGAAGCTGTTAACTGTAGCCCAGTAATAAAATAAAATAAAGAAAGGAAGAGCAAGAAAAGCGGTACGCCAGATAAATCAGTGAACAAGAAATTGTTGCAACCATGCCAGCACGCAGTGCCATCTCCTCGCAAGGTGATTATGAGCGCACAGCTGAAGATGCAGACGAGGAATTATAAAGGGTCGCTCAGGCTGGTTCACTTCAAAAACTGCACTATAGTGCACGCGATTACTGCCCAGTCCAGAAACTGTACAGCGGGATATGAGGGACGTGGTGGACTATACGGAATAATTTCGCGCACTCGGCGTTCTTCATCGTGCATCTAGAGCACGGTCACACATGAGCGTTCTTGCGTTCCATCGCCATGGGAATGAGACCGCCACTGCCGGAAAAACGAACCCGCGACTTCGTTGTCAGCAACAGAACTCCGTTGATGCCCACTGAGCCACCATGGCAGATTGCTGCATGCATGTGATAAATTTATGTTACAAAAAAGTGAACTTGCAAATGCTACGTGAATGCTACCATTGTTTAAGCATAATGTAAGCACTCTGTATATACGGCGCGCCGTATACTAAAATGCCACGGTGCTGCGCGAGTATAACGGCCGACGAAGACGGCGATCATCGATGGGACGAAGACGACGCCGTGCTGCGATGGGCTACAGACTGTCCGCCATGCTGGCTGTGCCCAAGCTAGCTTGCAGATAGCGAACACATTTTTATAGATATCTCATCTCTGCCGGTATCAGATAAGGTGGAGGTGCTAGGCTTCGGCGCAAGACGGAACTCCGCAGCGGACTTGCCATCGGCCCCGCTGCCATGCCGACAGACGAATATTAGGAAATGTCTTAAGGAAGCAATGTGCCGCGTTACATGAAAGAACAAGAAAAAAAGCTGTAAATTGCACGTAAGAGCACTGAACAAACAAGCGAATTGAGCTGAGCTTTATCTTAGCTTCATCGTACATCGAAGCGAAAAGAACCACGACGTCACTGCTAATAATAAACGGTGACTTTTAGTTTAATATCATTTTACACGGGGCGGTGACTATCGCGAACAAGAGTCCGCTCGTACCCTTAGCAAAACTGATTAATGGACGTGGCTGTAGCCCAAGTGGTAGAGGGGAAAATTAGAAAAACAAAGTAGTTGTTTCCGCGTCCGTAGGGATTCAAGCTCGGGTTTTTCTATTCGGATATTTAATGCTTCATCCACTTGGCCACTTGAATTGCAGCCTCATTTTATTCGTTCCGCAATATCATCAGTCTTCTTTTTCCTTCTTTCTCGATCATTAAGAGAATAATTCGCCCCCCCCCCCAAGGAAACAGACACACTCGATGACTTAGCATACTTCTCATCCCTACCGTGACATCCTGCATAAGGATCCTGCACATACAACAGTTCCTGCAAAGGTTTCTGCGCATCCAACAACATGATATACTTATGTAAGGCGCCACCATACACCTGACCGTACCGCGTTGTCCCCTTGTACCCCCCCCCCCCAAAAAAAAAACAAAAAAAAAACAAGGAAGATAGATATTACCTTCGTTGATCTATTAATGTCCGTGTGCATCGCCAACGCAATTGCGGCTGCTATGTCTACACAGCCACAACATTCTTTCATTTCCTACTTTCGCCCTTTTAGCTCAGAATTAAGCTCGGTGAATGGATTCCTCATATAATGAGATAAGAATACACTACAAGAGACGCATAACCCAGAACAATGCGGACAGCGAAAACGCTTTACGAACTGCGTCTGCAAAAGTGCGCGCTCTTTTCAGTGCAATTGATCCCACATGACAATACGGACGTCTGTCACATCACCGCTTCTCACTTGGTACTGGATGCCGGTTGTATAAAATTAGCATAACGCCCTGAAAAAGGCGGCTCACTATCTGCCAAACATTTCTCCGTATTCTCGCATAGAGAAGTAAACTCGAACAAACACGAGAGCGCGTATAGAGAAGTACTAATGTATGCATATGTGAATACAGGGCCTGTAAAATGGCACATCAAGCAGTACGTCAAGCGGGGAAGGAATTATCGCTCTTATTATTTTTTTTTTGCTGCGCTGTTTCTTCTTCAGCTTCTTTATTATTATTCGTCGTCGCCATACAGGTATCGCGGACAGTTGGGCGTATCGAGAACATTTCCTGTTCCGAGGGGAGAGCTGACTGACGGACAGACAAGTCGCTGACATGTCGAACAAGGAGTTGACAGCAAAAAATGAAAATCCCTCCCGCCTGTCGTTTAGGGACGAAACGCGCGTGTCTGCTACGCCAGAAGACGTCACGACGGACCACCGTGCAAAAACGCCGACTGCAAACACACTGACGCGTACGCGCGTATAGAGCACTTACTCCAAGCCCGCGCGCCCGCCCGCAGCCATGACAATAGACTCGCGCAAAAAGCCCGACCGTGAGCATCTGTATATTATATCGCGTCAATACCTGCACCACGTGTATCTATATATATATATATATATATATATATATATATATATATATATATATATATATATATATATATATATATATATATATATATATATATATATATATATATATATATATATATATATATATATATATTCCCCTCGCTGATAATGTCCTCGCACCCTGGTCTCCATAGCGGCTGAGAGCGGCTGGGACACGCCCGAACGCGACCATAAAGCCAATCCTCCCCGCACACACACACAGCCTTGCAGACCATCCGAAGCGGCGACATTCGCCTCACCACTCCACGGCGCTCGAAACACCCGCACGAAGCGTTCACACACCTATATGAACACGCTCGCTTCATAACTCCGAATGGCAAAGCCGGCGCTCAACCGCGCGCTGACACCGAGCCGATCCCCCCAAAATACATAAAAGTCACGCTCCGAGGGTCGGGGGGGGGGGGAAGGGGGGAGAGACAAGCACACTATACGTGCTGCCGCGTGTCTCGTCGCACACGGACCGCGAGAGACGCGCTGGGACCGTCGAAGCAGCTGGTCAAGCCGAGAACGCGTGCAATATTGCACGCGCCTATATGTGCAGCCGCCCGGAATCGCCTTCTGCGGGTTATATCTCGAGTCTTCCTTTCCATCTCGGACACATCGGATCTCCTCTTACGCAAATGCACGCACACACATAGCGACGACCGAAGCGCGAAAAAAGAGAAAGTACGTGTTCCTGACGTTAAGAATGACAATAATAAGGGCGTCAGAAACGGGAACTCAAGAAAGCGAAAACCCTACCGAAACGATAAAGAAAAGTGACGTGTACGGTGTCCCTTATTCTTTCTTCCACCTGTTCTCCCACAGGGCCGGTGGCGGCCTTGCCGGTCGTGGGCCCGAACACACCGGGCCATTCAGGGCTTATTTACGGTGCTTCTTACGGCATAGCGCCGCGCGCGCCGCTCGGTGTGTAAGATGAAGAGAAACTCCAGTTAAGATGATGCCCGCACAATGCGAACGGACACTGTTGGCCGAACGGCTGGCCGGTGGGGCGGCCTGACGTGTCAAGGAGGGGTCGGACGGGGCAGGGGGAGGTGTAGGTATGGACTGGAAAGAAAGAAACGACAGGCTCTGTAGCGGACGAGCGGGATCCGCTGGACCCCAGCAGACGACGTTGCGCAGCAGACGACGCACCTCTCGACGCGGAATCCAGACGACGCCGCTGGCCGGCAGGCTCCGCGCCGTGGGTTCGGAAACCGACCCTGACCGGAAATATGATGAATGGGAAGCAGGAAGGACCGCGCCGTCCGCTACCGGACGCAGCTTGTGTAGTGCCCGCTGCGCGCGAGGTCCGCGGCCTGTCCACTGCCATTGTGCCGGACATTGATCATCGGGCCCCCGCGTGCTGGGCCGTCCCGTGGTCGCATGCAGCCAAGGTGTCGTAAGTTCTTATGCAGGCGGCGGTGGCAAGGGGCGACGACGTCGGCTTCCTTTTTTTTTTTTAATTCTCTCTTACGAGAGGCACGCACCGCGATCTGGCTTGAATTGAGAAGCGGTGGCCACTTCATTCCGCTACGTGTAACGTGAACGCATTGTTGGCGGCGGTGCTCCTGGCTGGACGCTGTCCCTACCCCGCGTATGTGGACGTGCAGGCTTGGCTGGACCGGACGCGAATGGCGCCGAAAAAAATCAAATAAAAGTGTTGTAAAACGAGAGAAGAGTGAACAAACAAGGACGGGCCAGAACGACACGGTTGACGTGATAATAGATGTTTCGATTGAATGGAATCGAGTCTCCGAAGAAAGAAGAATAATAAGAAAGTCGCGGCTGGACAGCAACGTCGCCTCGGAAAGGTAGACGTGGGTGAATGAATGCTCGTCGCACACCACAGCCCCGTCGCGGAGCCCACGCCGCGGTCTCTTGACAGGGCCATGCATTCATGAAGAAACCAGTGGGACCTCCAAACCGAAGGCATCCGCGGTACTGCAGCGTCCAATGCCCTTGGCGACACCGTGGTTTCGTCCTTAACTCCTACGTACTTCTCCACGGACAAGGCGAAGCGTATATGCAGATGCGTCGTCGACGTCGTCTCTGTTAGTTACAGCCACACTTGCCCGTTTGCCGCGGGTTAGTTGGACATGCTTCACGGAGGTTGCGCACACTGCCTAGATCCGGCATCAGAGTTGCAGGGGCACACTGACCGCAAAGTTGGCACGCACGACAACGACGTGGGTGGACTCTCACGGGGAAAATTTTATCGCGCAAGTTTCGGGCGGGGCGACTCACCGGGGTTTGTACGGTGGCCGAGCGCAATGGCGGTTGCGATGCGGTTAAGCACCGAAGGAAGGAAAGCGGCTCTCGGGGTCAACTATAGATGTGAAAAACGGCGGGGCGTTGCCAGCAATTCTTTCGCCCCTAAAAGCCCCGGTGACTGCGTGCCGTGAAATGTATAGTGTACGTTTTCCCAGCGAACAACTCATGCGGCCTGCGCGAGCGACTCGTATTAACTCCGGAACCGGCTCTTAGTTATTACGGCGTTGACGTGCGCGGTGACGGCAACATTCCCGATCCCTCGCGATTCTCGTCGTATGTTTATGGCGCGTCATTACGAAACGACTAAACCGGTGAAGCTCCTTCACAAACACCTTTTGCCTGTTTTACTTTGCGAAGTAAACATAAGGTATGTGTTGCCTTGTGTTTTACTGCTGCATTTATATTCCTGCTATAACAATCTTTTTTTCTCAGGAAAACAAGAATTGTTGCTGATGCAACGACGTGGTTGAAGCGGTACAAATTACGTTGCTTGGTTTGATTTGTCACTACGTGTTTGTGTTAGCGATGTTCAAAAGGAGTTGCTCTCTTCCGAAATTAATGCAGCTGTCATCGTCGGTAGGAATTTCACTGTCCCGCTTAATAGGTGACAACTACGCGTATATGAATCATGGAGGAAAGAAATAAAATAGGAGGGAGCATTATGTCAGACAGCCAGCCTTCGCAAGTCGACTCTCTGTGAAGCTACTCCCTAGCTTCTCTCTTAAAAGTAGGCCCTTCGGTCGGAGGACTCGGCCTGTAGCGTGAGCGGTTCCCGGTGGATCTTAGTCGATGCGCGCTTCTTCGGGTGCTTCGCCAACCGCTACGTGCACACCGATATGCTCGCGAAACTTCGATCGTTGATTATATACCGTATACATTTATAGACTTCGTTGTGGTAGGCGATCGCGGTCAGCTGCACGTTGCTGTCGCCCCCGCTGTCTTTTCTGAAGAGCGTGTTCTGAGCGCGGATAGCGCTGATGTGGATGGTACTATAAAGCTTACCATGATGCATGATCACGTCTTGGGTCGACCCTTAATGCTGGCTTCAATTTTACTGCGTTACGCTCCCACTCCAGTTCTTTTCTTCCTCCATGTTGGAAATTTAATCAGCGGCTATAGTACACCGCTTTTCAACTTTAAAATAATTTGTATGTTTGTATGAACGCGCCGTTATTCGCTGGGTCAAAACTTAACGAAGCACGCGCCACACAGAGCGCACTTGTGTCCAGAACCAGTTGGTCGCGCAATTTTGCCCCAGAGAATAACAGCGTGTTTATACGAACGTGTATAACCAACTGGCGCCTCAATAGGTACTGGACTTAGTACATTGATTTGTCTATATAGTCGTCGTACTCCTGACTTCAAACGTTCGAGCAACGTCATTTATTAGGCTTCATCTTTCTACATTTCCGAGTGCTCATATCTTTTCTTAATCGTCAAAGCGATTAGTACGTAATCAATGCGAATTATCGCATTTTCAACGCAGTACTTTGTAGAAATGTCGAAAAAAAATGAAAGGTCCATTTTCAAAGTAACAGCGCCGTTTGAAGCTATAAGAGGACGAAGTTTACGCAAATTCATTTTCTAACCACCATTCTTACGGATAAGCCGCCATACTCGCAGCTCCTTTACAGGGTTCTCTCTATTATTTTTAATATAAAGCTCTGTAGGTGGAACGCGAGACAGAGGCCTGAATTATGACATAAGAATATATATATAGAGAAAGTATACTGTCAGTCACGTTTCTTCTCATTATTTCCTTTGGCACGCGTGCGGACAAGCGCTCGGGGTAATATTTAGTGTCTGCAGCCCGAAACAGGCGCAAGAAAGCCCCCCCCTTTTCGGCATCGAAGACGCATTGCGCAGTTCTGAACCACAGCTCGCGGTTTACTCGAGTGACGTCCGTGCTGGGCAAGCAGCTGTCGGGGCCGAGCTCAGCAGCAAGCGCTCGGCATTGTGGCCTCACAGGGCGGCGAGCACGACAGCGCTCGCCTCCTGTTCCAAGAGAGCTGCGCCGCGGTGTGCGGTAAACAGGAATCTCCCGACCGTTGCTCCCTTGACCAAAACAATCGGTCAGCGGGGCCAAGCTCGCAACTAACCGACGTCAGAGCCGACTCTGCGCGAGCGTCTTGTGCAGCGAAAGTTTCGTAGTTTTTCGTGCGTGTTTCCTCACTTACACGTTGTTCTGGCAGACGTATCCGCTGACACTGCGAGTCCGGACTTCAAAGGTCATGCACGTTAACGTTCAAATTGATTTTCAAAACCTGTTTTAGCCTCAGTCTTTACAAAAAGCACAATATTATTGAGGGCATATGAAAGTTTGCCTCGTGAAAGAGTTTTACAACGCATACACTCCGTTTCCCACATGTCTAAAACGGTGCAGCACCACAGAAGCAACACTAAGCGGTGAAAGCGCATATTTGCGGACGTGTTAACGTGACTGCAACGTTGCTTGGTGATATATAAAGCGGTATTTATGCGGACGATGCGCATATTAGGATATTAGAACGCTGTGCAGTCCTGTCACGCCGAATTTCGTTGCATATTATGTGGAGTGATTTCTCCAGTATATCCCTGATTCGAGTTGTTGGAAAACTGTACAGTTCTAAAAGGACCGTTCAGGTACGTAGGGCCAAGCGAGTGAAATGTGAATCAGATGAATCCTTATCGATGACTGTTTTGCGTGTGTACGTTGCAAGTTATGATTAAGACGGAGGCGCCAAATAAAACAACGGACGAAGGAAGACGACACGGGACAACCACGTAGTCGCTCTTGCATAACCAACTCGCCCACCAGCACGTGCTGAGTGTTGCAAGTCAGTTCATTAGCCGTATCGCACCCGCAATAAATCGGGAGGTTCTTAATATACTGAGTTGAATTGCGTTTATTTTCCCCGGTGTTTCTCTTTTTTAGGAACCCTCGGCCTGATGAGTGGGTGTTTGCTCTACTTTTTTACGCGATGTCTTGTGACCACGTATTTACGTATGCGTCAATGATTCAGTAACCATTGTGCAAAGTAGGCGTGCTGTATACCCTACATATAGTGTGTATGGCGGAAAGATTTCAGGCCAGGATGCCTGCTGCACCGACTTTAAGGGTAAATACAGGTGTAATAAACAAGCTATAGGGTAAATTAAGAAAGCTGATTATTATATAGTTATTCACTCCCTAAATATAAAAATCGACATTTGATAGGCCACAAATAACGCAGGTCACTTTAATTTAGCGAAAGCGAGCATCAGCGGATGCGGTAGACGCCGTGGGTTGGGGAACGGACTCTGATTGGAGAAGCCGGCCGTGACGTCATCCAGGCTATATACAAGGCGCGTGATTCAAATACAGTGCTGAACGGCCTGCAACGCGTCCTGCGCAATCCAGAACGAGACACGTTTTATCGCCGAGTGGCTGATATATTACGAACCGACAGAAACTCGTAAACATCGACCTTCTATAAAGTTCGGACGCCGACGATTAAGAAGGCGACGTCGCAATAGCCGAGATTCTGCGACGCGTGTCACACATTGACTATATCGACCGAGGAAAAGTTGTACGCGCCCTTCGCGAACGTTTTTATTTTTTTTTTCCTGCAAGAGTGTTTGAGGGAAATGAACCAAGCCAGAACGAAATAGCCGGGGAGCGGACACCGTCGGCCGGCCACTGAAACCCCTGCGCTTTTGCGTCACAATTCTCGAGAAGCCGCGGAGTGCGAAAACAGGCCCGACTCGCGCGAGTCCGTTGCCCAAGCCGCAGCGCAAAGCCTCGAAAACGCGTGCAGCAGAGCGGCGGCGTAAACAGGGCTGGCGTCATCGTTCGTTTGTGCACCGCGGAAGGATTATCAGCGTCACGCGAGGAGCGCAGTGCATCACGGCGCTTTCCTTGCGGCTAAATATACGCGTCATATGTATTTGTTCGCACCGCTCTCGTTCCGCGAACGTTGCCCCTGCTGCGGAAGATTATACTAACGACGAGCTGTCATCAATTCTGGGAAGAGTCGGTCGGGTTGCATCCAGGGCTAACTAAACCAATGTGCTGCGTGCCGTGGGCACCTCTGCAGACGGTGTCACGTCAGGAAACCCCGTGCCAGTATATTCATAAACACATACGTTATAGAGTTGTCCCAAGAAAAGGGCGACAACCGTGGTCGTAATGCAAGGAACACAATTAGTGAATGTTGTGTGTGGGATGGTGGTACAAAGACGGTTGCGACAAGCTTTACAAGTTCAGCCTCCGGTTTTCATACTGCCCTTACTCACAAGAACTACTCACGCTATAAATATTCCTAAGAGAACATTTCAGCCGATCCTGATGCTGGACACATTATATTAACGAAGGCAGCTGGCCATTAGCGAAGAAGACTTTCACTAACCGAAAGCTTTGTGAATTCGGCCTCCGAATTTCTCTGTTCAGGCGGTAACGTTGCGACATTTAGTATCACGTGGTATATTTTCGGATAACCCGCTTCTTTGCATAGGGTGTTGGATATAGTATCGAAAATGCGTACGCTGCCATTTGGGAGAGGAAGGGAAGCTCCACTTTTATGACTGCTGCAAATAAAGGCTCGGAGTGCAAACGCCCGCCTGTATAAGCACTCAGTTTCCATAAGTAACCCCAAATGTAACAGCATCTTGATATCGTAAACCATGTTGGAGCGAACGAAATGTTCATTACACTGGGAGTATTACATTATATTTAGGGGATGCTTCTCCTAAACGTAATATTGCAGTCAACAAACTTGCTTTTGCATTGAAGGAAACGTTTCAAACAGACGTCAATCAATAAAATGAGTAGCGTTTAATTCAGGCTGACACATTCGGGGTTAATGAATTAGTGCGAACAGACCACTTTGGCTTCCGATTAGAGCAGGCTCTACGGAAGAGCATGGCCACGGAGATATATACGGCCAGCCTGCAGCTGACTCCGAGGACTTGGATAAATAAAGGTCGCTCCAAGGCGGTATGTTGCTTGCTCGTAAAATACTACCTCCAATATTGTGCCTGGTGTTCACCGGGGTTGTCGTATTTGCGAAAGATGCGAAACCGTCGCGCGTGGAAGCTACGCTGATTTAGTATCTGTTTCAAGAAACTGAGACTGTGTCAAACTGCCAGACTACATGACGCAGCAACACATGTGCAGTAGCTACGCAGCTGTAGCTTTCCTTTCATTGACACAGAAAGTTGTTTGCGAGGAATATATCGAAATCCCTTGCTACGGAGAGGCTATAACTCTAATGCAGAGAGATCACGGTGGTTGCAAGAAATATTTATACAGCCAAACGGAACAAGACGCAAAGCCCGAAACAAAACAACACGAAAGCGTATAGATTCAAATACGACAAGTTCCCAGTTTATGTCACACCTGCGTTTACAGCTTTATTCCTATGTTGTGACGGAATTCTTGCTTTGTAATTTGAATACAAAAATAGCACACAGATACGCGCCAGTAGACGAGAGACCTGCCAGGCCTTAGTTGTGCCTAACGATATAATAGTGGAAAAACAAGAGCCAATGACAGGACTGTTGCAATCTTCTCTGACGCGGAAGTCTCGTGTTCCTTCAAGTCTCGTGTTTTCTTTACGACAGCTTCCCAAAATGATGAATCACCAACTGGCCTACACCCACATTCTGCTAAGCGATCCGCCAGGTACTAAGTCATGCGGCATGCGACTGCTGCTAGGGGCGCACGACTTCAAGGGGTCATTCGAGGGAGTAACTGCGTCCCGCCAACTGATGAGATGGAATGCATGTGCGCAAGATTTTCGTTTAAAATGTGTTGTACTGCACTTACGAATTACAATAACGCCGCTTTTTCAACAATAATTACTGACACACAAGCACACACACAGAGAGAGAGAGAGAGAGAGAGAGAGAGAGACGCGCGCGCACGCGTGCACGCATACCAAATATTAAGCATTTCGCGGCTACAAAGATGCACTAATTGCGTCCATTGGGTCGGTGCTACGTTTGAGCGGCGATATCCAGTCGAACGCAAGTGTAGTGTGCCTATAGATGTTCATGTCGCGCAAACCGCGGAAGATTCAGCTGCAAGGCTCGTTTGTCGCAGCATTGTGCCTTGAGGAATTTCTTGTTGTCGGAAATTATAAACGAAAACGGGAAGAGTTTCTGGCGACAGGTGATGATACACGGCGTCACATTAAACTCTGGCGAGTCCACTTCCGTTGCTCTTTGCAGCCGTTGCCTTCTCGGTTGCGGTCGGCGGCCAACAGATGGCGATACGCGCGCGCGCGCGCTTTGCCTGTAGGTGCGTGCGTGCGTTCGCATGCATCGAAACAAGCGGCACGATGCATCAGCAGAGCGTAGCATGCCGTGCGATCGCAAGCAAGTGCGAGACACAAGGCGTTTTGAGCTACGTTGTTTCTTCGTGTAATACGAACTGTCAAACGCAGTCAATCAATCAATCAATCAATCAATCAATCAATCAATCAATCAATCAATCAATCAAGCGATTGATTGATTGATTGATTGATTGATTGATTGATTGATTGATTGATTGATTGATTGATTGATTGATTGATTGTGTACATTACGTGGCCAGCAACAACAATAACGTCTGATTAATGGCTCACAAATGGAAGACAAGTAAAACAACTCGCACGACAAAGCTCATAAACTGAAATGAAGCAAGAAATGCAATGATACATCGATAAGGTGCGAAAATTCAGCGGAAAAGGATAAGGCCAGAAAACAATTTCCAGTCATCCGCGATAAACGACGCAATGGTTATCGACAAGGCCGCTTGGTCCATTACGGTAAGCAATGCAGGAAGCGAGAGACTGCATGTGTTCAGGCAAGGTAACGCAAGGTAACAACAAGGTAACGGTTGACGACAGAGTAGGAGTTCAGAGAAAGAGGTGAAACAATTTTTGAAATATGTCTGGACAGAGAAAATTAGTGTTTACATAAATTTTCCATTCTCTGTAGTACCGGTCTGCCTTGAGATGCGGTTATGTGGAAAGGCCCAAGAGGTTGTAGTTTAGCAATGGAGACAAATAAATAAAGAAACGTTGACGTCTGTGATCATCACGCTAAGTATTTAGTACATAACGTTGATGTCAATGCGAGTTCGTCGGCAGCTAAGTGACGGAAGCACCGGAAAAAAAAAGTACACGGGACTAAACAGGGGTCGGGGCACGTGATTATACAGTCTACAACATTTACAGCGACATGCGATGGCGTGGTCGATATCAAATGTAAATCTTATGTCTTCTTTATTTCTTTCTTTCTTTTTCTAGTTCATGTGACATGACATTAAGAGTGAGTATCTGACTTATTAAATGAATTGACTTTAAGTTTGAGTTTGATTTTGTCTTTACTTTTTCATCTATTTGGCCTTCGATATTTAGATTTCTATGCGGAATGGCGTAACCTGGGCCAATCAGTGACGCCAACATCTCATAAACATTATATATTACAAAAAATGCAGCGCATTGTTTGTTGGAGCCCAGAATTAGCTTCGAAACGTAATGATCAGTAAATATAAAATAAAAGTTATCTTACGTATACCTCATTCTAATAGGCGCTTTACACGCTCTCTTTTTTTTAAAACCAGTAATATATTATTTTTGTTTGAGAAGGATCGTCTGTTGGGCTAGTCGGTCTAGCATTGTAAGTTCCAAATACAGCGCAAAAATTACACATACACATAAAGTGGACACGGCACAATTTCGTGTCTTCTTTATGTGTATGTGTGCTTTTTGCTCTGTATTTGGAATTTATTTTTGTTTCTCGCGCCACTTTAAACCGCCTCCACGTTGGAGGACAGCTAAGTGTAGGCGTTCCTCGCTCGAACGCAGCGCCAAAGCGTGGCCATGAGTCGGCAAACAGAACCCTATATTACTTAAGGGTGAGTGAACTTCGGTGTGAGGTTGGCACACATCTGCGAAGTTTTTTTTTTTTTTTTTTTTTGTCGTGCGTCCGATTCCGCCATTGCTCACTTTGCACGCGACCTATGCAAATCCACTAACGCCTATTCCAGTTGAGGAGGCAGACGGGAGCGAACGAAGTCAGGAGCGGAACAACGGAAACCGGCTGAAAAAGTCGGTAAAAGATTCATGGGTCTGAAACGTTTTCTGTGGCTTCTACGCTTAGCTTTCAATTCCATAAAATTGTTTCGACTATTTGAATATACGTGCAAAATGTGTATCAGAAGTGTCGGAAGCACAGCGCGGTGCCTATATAAAGCCAGACGTCTCTAAAATGTTACTAAAGTGACGTGTGGCATCGCCACTGTAGTTTGAAAGACAGCGTTATTGATTAGTCGTCAAACACGTGTACGTGGCATTCTGATTCAGGTCGAGACAGCTGACCGAAGATAAAGTTCACGTAATGCCCGTAATGTAACCGTTTGATTGATTGCATGACAATCACCACCTTAGTAAAGAAAAACGCATTCGCGGGCTAAGGTAGGGGACTGCATAAGTGGTATGATGAGATTAACGAGTTTGTGGTTTCAGGGTGGGTTCGGTTCACGTGGCACATGGATAAGTTAATATCGCTGAGGAAGCCTTTGTTCTTAAGTAGATATTTTCTTATGTTGCCCTGCGTTATCTTTTCACAACACCAAGTAGTAGGTTAGGCGCGCTTGTTCGGGCCGTCCGCCCTTGGGTTCAGTGAGGTCAAGGGGAAAGTAAACCTGTCCGCGATAGAGATTATGAAGAGGCGATTGGAAGATTGGTGGAAGAAAAGCAGGTAAACGACAAACAACTGAGGCGTACAAAAACGAAGTTCACAATAGCGGTTCAGAAACTTTGGTGATGTGAATTCATCGTGTGTTTGTTTCCCTTTTCTTTTTTTTTCTTTTTTTAACATAGGTAGCACATTAGGCAACAAAATAACAAGAGCTTGGCGGCGCAACCCACCGCCCCGTTCCAAACGAGACGATTATAACATCCATCCATCCACCCATCCATCCATCTACGCAGTTTCCCTTTCATACCATACTTTTTTTTTTCTATTCATTTGGGTAATGACAATTACGATGATTATCATCACCCTCATAATCCTCATCATTATCGTCACTACCATTCTGCCTCAATACTGCGGCGTTCCACAGTGATACGACGCTGCTGTAATGATGATGATGGTAGTTTGATTATAATGATGATGATCATCACAACCTGCATCAATCCTGTGATACCTCACAATATTACAACGTTGCTGTGATGATAATGATGACGCACCTTCATATAAATGAGCCACAATCATCATAATCCTGCTGTGCCTCACAATGATATGGCGCTTCTGCGATGATCATTACGCACCATCATCACCATCGTCAACTTATTTTGTGGTGAATAATGTATGGTGTGTATTATATGTGTGATGTAAGCTACTTGAGTTGTGTACGAATTCAGGCAGAGCCTTGTGGTTTTCGTTGTCATGTGTGCCGCGCGATCACAGCCTAGCGCACGCCAGTTTGCACTAGAAAATGGTAGCTTCCACTTGAAAACTGGGACAAGTCTATTCTAAGTCATCATAATCACACTGATCATCATGATCATCATCATAATTAAACTATACCATTACCTCGGCAATGTCGTAGTACTACGAGGTGCCGCAGGATCACCGTGTGTAATAAAGTGGTCACTTCATGATGATTTCTGTGTCACCTCACCGATTGAAGGACAAGGCTGTGTCAGGCCTGTCGGCCTTGGCGGAGGTCAAGTGCTCCGGTGAAGAGAAAAGAAAAGAAAAAGCCAATGAAATAAGTGAGCAAGCAAGATAAAGATTAGGCAAAAACGCTATGGCTTTCGCATTTCTTTTTTTTCTTTCTCCGGGAGTATCCCATGTCTCGCCGTGTGTTCACGGCGCGAAGAGGCTTGGACAGCGGCGAACCAGCGCCGAGAACTGGTCCCGCCAGCAGTCGAAGCAGCTGGCCCGGAGCTGTCCGCGCGCTTCCCTTGGCAGCAGCAGCCATGGTCAGTCGGCCAGGCGGGAGAATGCGCGCTGATAAGCGAGAATTCCGCGTTCGACCGTCAGACGTCGTTTTCTTCCCCTGCTGCTAATGCTGCTGCTACTACACTTGGGAGAGAGAGAAAGAGAGAAGCTCTCCTTCTGAACGCTTGAAATAAAATCGCGTTAAAAAAGAAAAAAAAAAGAGAGAGAGAAAAAACTCGAGAAGAACGGAGCGGGGAGTAGGCACTTTCGCTTTCCGCCAGCGTCGTTGCACTCGGCTGAGCGCTGCATTCTAGCTTCCTTTTCGGTAACTCCTCCCCCGCTCGCGGTCGCTAACTTCCCGGCTAAACTTGCGCCCCCCGATTCCCCCCTCCGAATTGGCCCGCCCCCACAACTACTGCAATCGTAAGGAAAGCGACAAAACTGCTACGCATGTAAGTCAAAAGAGAAATAGAATCTGTAAAACGGAGGAAGAGGTGAGCGGGGCAACCCGGCTTAACGCAGAAACGGGTAAAAAACAAAAAAGAGAGAGAAAGAAAAAAACAAGAGAGAGAGAGACCGCACCGGATCGACGTCGGGCGAAACTAGGAACGCCACGGCGGTGACGTCACCGTCCCCTTCCACGACCGCGAGTTCGTCGCCGAACTTCTGTTCTTCGTTCTTATATTATGCGGGCCATTTCTTTTCTCTCTCTCTCTCTCTCTTTTCTCGCGAAACGCGAGGGGAGTAGATTTCCAGTGGTGACGCAGTGGGCGAGAAATTCCGGTGACGTAGCAGCGTCTACTATACGCTCGCTTAACGCCATCTGCTCCTGACACCGGAGTGGGCTCGTCATTCCTGTGCCCGATTCCGGAGGTGTTCACGAAATCGCTTGTACGCGAGTTGATTCTTCTCGTACGGAACGAGCAGCCGGACAGGAGCACTCGCGAGCTGATCTGACGGGCCCGCGCATTCACGAAGTGGTTCGTAAGCTAGAATGGTTCAGCAGTAACATGCTCCGCGGCTAGCTGTAACAACGAACATTTTGCATATCAGCTCAAAAGGTCTTCGACTTGGGCAAACTGGTGAAGTCTGCTGAACATTATTTTTGTGGGTGAGAGGAGACGCACGAAAGGACACACATACACGCAGTGAGCCAAGTATACCAACTGATTTAGCGATTCAAAGGACATGGCATATAGGGCGCTATCTATTTTCGCCCACGTGCCACGCAAGGCGCGGATGTCGTTACAGTACTAGTTTATCTGTATATGAAGAGATTGTCCGCAGAGATACGATTGTTTGAGGCCAATGTGTTGCGTCTTGTGTAGCGTGTGTGCCGAAATGGCGCCCTATGTTTTTTTTTTTTTTTTGGTCGTACTTTGAATCATTAAATCAGTTGGTAGTATGCGTTTTCTCTGCGTATGAGTCCTTCTTTCGCATTTCTCTTTTCGCACCTAAAAAAATAAAGTTTGGCAGAACACATGAGCGAAGTGAGCAACCAATGGCGATCTGGTCACGAACTAAAGGTTGGGATAAGATGGATGGCTCTTGGGGCTTTTTCTACCGATTCTTATATTTGTTGTTACTTTTGCCCATCGTCACTGGATCACACGATACCGCGCCGCCTTTGTCCACGGGATTGGCTGCTTGGCTCGACCCCCCCCCCCCCCCCACCACCACCACCACACACACACACACGGAAAAAGCTGGATGCAGTGAGAATAAATTAATTCTTACGAAGTGCTGCATCAAGTACAAATTGTAGAAAACTTATTGTAGAATTTATTGTAAACTCATTGTAGAAAAGTGCACGAAAACACCACTTGCCGCGGGTTATAATTCGAGCGCGAGTCTTGGCATTGGTTTTATTGTCTGTTTGCCTAACATGATTGTGACTAGGAAAAAAAAAAAGAAATCGAGCCCCTCCTTCTTGTGTGAATGAATGTCAAAAAGCTGCACGATCACCGTGCTCGTCGACGATTGTTGTCTTTCCTACAAGGCACCGTTGCTGAATTCTTACGTTTTCTTCGTAGCCGTGCGCTGGCTCAGAAGCTGTGGCGCACTGTTGCTGCTGCGTGCGAGGTTGCGGTTTCGTTTCTCGACAGCGGCGGATTAAAGAATAATAATAACACGCTCGTACGCTTGCATATTGGTGCGCGTTAAAGGAACGCCACTCGGTCAAAACTGGTCCGGTGCCCTGTTGCGGCGCCTCTGAAGCCGAACTTCGAAAGGTTAACATCAATAAACCATTAGGTCAGTGGATCAGTCATCTCTACTCCGGATATTGACAGCGAGCGTCTTACACGCCCGGCTTTCATCGCTCTTCAACCCACGCAACAATTCGCTGTTTTTCGTCTGCTCTCATTGAATCGTTGTGCACGTGCTGCCGAGACCAAATTTTATTTCTTGTTGAAGTGCCTTCGCCGTGTGTGTTTGTGTCATTCGCCGCCATTATCGTCCTCACCGTCAACAGGTTTTCTCTCTTTTTACTTCCCTTTCCCTATGTTGAGTAGAACTTTGGTTCAGGCCGACCTCTCAGTCAGTTTTTCTATATCAGATAGGAAATGTCTATATATATATATATATATATATATATATATATATATATATATATATATATATATATATATATATATATATATATATATATATATATATATATATATATATATATATATATATATATATATATATATCTGTTATTTCTTGCTTTGTAAGACACTAGGCAGCCGCAGCGCTAGCTTATCTTCCTGTATACAGGATCAGGCTAGGATAATCAGGGATAGGCTGCGATAGTGAAGTGTGCCGCCTGAATTTTGTGCGCCGATTTCCGTTTCGATACTCGTCGCTCTCCCTCACCGTCTCTTTAGGTTCCTTTCCCCCTGTGCAGAGTATCAAACCGGACTTTTTCAGGTTAATCTCCCTGCCTTTCCCTTGTTTCTCTCTCCCCGAATATTCATCATTACGCGGATCTTAAAGGAACGTGTTGCTGGTGTAGTTAGTGAATCATGTTACATGCACATTAGATGCCGAACCGATGCCGACGCGATGCAGAAATATGCATTAGCGACATCAGCCGCATATCCCACGCACGAGAAGAAACAGGTAAGGCTAGCACACCTTCGCTTGTTTCAGCTTCGTTTCACCAGACCTAGATGTAGATGTAAAGCCTAGACGTTAGTGGCACATTTGTCCATGCACACTGGGGGATTGGGCAAAAACCGGGTAGTTCAATAATGTAGTTCAAAATAATGTAAACAAGATTTGTGAATAGGTATATGAGAATAAATAGGTTTTAGCTTTCGATTTTATTAAAGCGAAGGAATAAATTAAAAGAAATGTACAGCTAATCGAAATTGATAATGTAGAACGATAACGAAACCTTAATTGATGACCTTTAGTCGAAATCTTTGTGACCCTGCAATAAAATCCTGGATTGCATCGCCAACTATCCCGTCGCTGTGCCCAAGGGTCGAGGCCCCCAATGATAGTAAATCATATTGAGCATTTCAGTCTATAATCTAGAAAGGCGGAGCGGCATTTCTAAGGTTCTTTATCGCAAATCAGAACGTCTTCTACAATCAGTGAGAAAATTATCTACTGTTTCGTGTTCCCGCAAAAGGGACAGTTCGGAGAGTTACAGCGAACCACACCGGAGCTCGAAATCGGTGGTGAAGGTTTGCGGTGCATTGTTTTCTTCTCCTGTGAACTCCTGGCTCATACCCACTATGAGGGGTTTGCCAAGACTCTGGAGAAACAAAGCTAATGACTATAGAAATCAAATTTCACCCGCAGATTTGCGTGAAAGTAAAAAAATAAATTCAACGTGACAGATGCAAGAAAATGAACGACCTAGGCTAAATATATGAATGGACTAGAAGCAGTAACGATAAAAAAAAAAGGCCCGTTTAACTGAGCAGTCCCTCGGAATCAATAATGAATTGCTGGACGGCAACGCAGAGAGGTCACGCGGCCAAGCGCAGACAAGCCAGAAAGCGTGATGGACAGAAAGACAAGCTGAAGAGGCCTGCCTGGCCACACGCCGAACACGCGTGGCATTGCACACAAAGTGCCACGTGCGAAGAAGCACGCGTGTGCTCAAGCAACATGCACAAGAGCGCACACCGCGGGCCGATCACGTGGTCACGACGAGGACAGGGTAGGGAACGAAAATTTTTGAGCGAGAACTTATACGATGCAACACACTGCGCGCACAAGTTAGTGCTTAAATCTGGGCGCGTATTGCACAAAAAAGTTCTTACGCTAAAATTGTTCGTATAGCAGAAAATACCAGCAAATCGTAGTGATGTACATAATTTTAGCGAAAGGAGCCGGCCGACGGCAAAACGCGTTTACTAACGAAAGGCTTTGTCAGTTCGGCCCCTGAATTGCTATGCTTACGAGCTTACACGCTCGAGAAGTTAAGACGGTGTGAACATAAACAGACACTAAGGAGATTCGCTTTAGTCTGGTGAAATATTTCTTCACACCTCGATCTTCATTTATTTGGCGTAAAGGGTTTGGATATTACAGAGAAAGAAATGTGAGGGAAAGGGGAGGACGAGAGACAGGTTAACGTTTCTCATTTTCAATCTCGCGACAGAACTTCAGCGTCGGTATGTTATGATGTCAGTACCGATGTTTAGTACCGCGAGAGAAAGTTACGGTACTGCACTTATATTTTCTCTTTTCCCAACTTCAAGCTCACTTACTACTACTTTCGGAGAATTTTCACAAGTTTATCATGTTAAATTTCTCTCTGAGAAAACAGTTCTCAAAGCTTACCAGTCCTCTTGAACGCAATGCAATTCTTGTCTATCAGTACACAATCAAGTAGTCCCGAGCAGGTGTTGTCCAAGGCCGGTACAGCGTAACGATTTCTTTCGCTCGATTGTCCCTTTCTTGTCATACATCACTTACGGTCGGGCAATAGATGCATATGATAACGTTTTATACATAAGATCGCTTCTTCTACCACTGACGAAGCGCGAAATAGAAAAGAATTGGAATAAAATTCTTAAAACATGTGCTGGTCCAAATATTGTAACATTATTATAACATTATCATAATATTATAACATAATATGATCAAGAGATGATCGAGCGGGATCTACAAGCCCGCCTTTCGTGCTCTCGTCTCATCTGACGGCTAACCAAGACTGCTTGATTATTATTAATATTAATCTTTTTTCTTTTGCAAGACGGCTACTTTAGATCAATCCAATGTACTTTAGCAATTCAGCTTAGTTTAATCTTCCTCTTACGAGTGCCTATAAGAGATACGCATATGCGCAGGTCAACGCTGTTTCATGTTCGCTAACTGTGCCTGCCTATCGGGGCAATTTCCGGCACATGTACTTCCTCATTGATCGTATATTCTTTGCTCCTGAAATCTAAGAGCATTTGGCAGCGTACATCATATCTACACTGAAGTGCGCTTAACGCGGAAGCTTGGGGCGAGGCCACTTGCTTATTAAACACTGTGCAACAGTAACGTTTTATCACTATCTCTCTTATTGCCTTTGCGTCTGCTATGTACCTCGTAAACGCCGGCGAAACGCGTCACTCGCGCTTCAAACAATGCCCGCACTGACTCAGATGGACTTCGAGCTGGAGTTTACAGACAAGACTATACCTAACGGGAACATTCCGCAGATATTTGTGACTAAAATAAGTGAGAACTCGGGACGACTATGTACTCAATATATACTGGGGTTTTACGTGCCAGGACTATGTGCGATCAGCTTATATGAGGCACGCCGTGTATAGTGGGATGTTCCAGGTTAATTTCAAACACCTTGAATTCATTTACGTGCGCCTAAATCAGAGTGGCACCAGCGTTTTTTTTTTTCATTCTTTCTTCCCCTTGTCGAATTGCGGCCGCGCGACCAGGAACGAACCCACGACCTCAAGCTCAGCAACACGACGCCATAGCCACAATGTTACCGCGGCAGGTGACTATGTACCCATGGATATCATACGTACATGTTAATGCACGAAGGTGGAGAAATGTGAGAGATCCAATTTAAAGAAGGCGACGTACCCGGCCTGGCAAGTGCAACTATTAAGTTCGCTCGATCCTATTGTTTCCGTGTCATTCACCGCTGGAGACCGGCCATTCCTAATGACAACGTAGCGAAGCGTCGCTAGGACCACTGACAAAATGCGAAAAGGGAAAGAAGTGAAATAAAATTGTTACGTTATACGGGCCACATATTGCCCTGTTTTGAACATGTTTTGAGCGAACGTCATCTATCTGGCGTCAGACATACTTACGTTTGTAGAGCAAGGCACTTGAAGGCAAGAACCGAGCAGATAATGAGTAATATTGTTCTATTCGCTCATATAGCACGGAACCCTCTTATTTCACTCTAAATTGCCGGGAAATAACTAAAGTAGTGATGTGCGAGCGATTGGGTGCGCTTCATCAAGTACCGGGTAATAGAAACGTCAATTTGGAATCGCGAGCAGACTGATGCCTTCTTCTCTGTGGGCAAATCGCAAATGAGAAGAAGTATGCAATAGCTGCTTTCTAAAAGGACACGACAAAGCGAACGTGAAAGACACTGCAACAATATTCGACCGTGGTGTTGAAACGTACGTACGGGCTCATTTCTATCTCGATTAGCTAGCCGAGCTGTTGAATGCATCGACGTGAGCAGACGCTCTCAGAGCCATCATCTCGACCATATTTATCGCTTCATCCATCGCCATCGGATACGCGAAGGAGCTGGCCCGGAAGGACCGCGAGTTACGAAACCGCCTTCCATACCCCGGCCAAGCGAGTCATCTGCGAGTCAACAGCCCCGCATCATATTCTGCCGCCACTCGTTAGAGCGATGAGTATACACGAGCGGCAATGGAGTGCCGCATAACCTATTGCGCTGTAATAACATCGCTCGTGGCTGCTGCGTCTCGGCACGTGCGAGCGGCCTTCGAAGCAGCACCCGACGATGGCGCACGAATGAGCCATCACCGCCGAATGTCCGCCGGGGTGTGACGACCGCGAAACAGCGGACTCCATTGGTCACCCAGCCGCACGGGCGCTCCGGAGGCCATTTGTTGATTGGGTCACGCGCGAGCGTTTTTCGCGTGTGCCAGGGTAAACATCCTTTTTCGCGCGCCGCGCGGTCTCTTTCGCTCCCTTTCCTTCGCCAGGGACAGGCACGCGAATAGAGGGAGAGGGTGCGCGGGGGTGCACCCCGCATGGTTGCGGAGGAGAGGAGGCCCAGCGAAAGTGCACTACACGCGTACATACTCCGCTGCTGCAACAGTGATGCAAGCGCGATGGACTTGGGCCCGCTCGCGTTGCTCGGAGGTGCTCGCCTCTCGGCCGGCTTCTGCTGCTGCTGTTGTTGCTGTTGCTGCTGCTGCTGCCAGTCAGTGACCTCGAGCGACGGCGAAGCATCGGCAACCAAGATTCCCCGCGTGGCTCCGCTCGAGATGTTTGGCGGTGTTGGGTGGTGTTGGGGGTGGTAGTGGCCGCTGCGCGGAGCCAGTGACCCCCTTTGACCCTTCCTCCCGTACCTCCTCGCCCAAGCGGAAGCCCTCCCGCCTTTCTCCTCCTCCGCTCAACTCTTCGGCCCGATATGAAAACAGCGAGCGGGATTGTCTTCTTCGCGCGGTACTTTGAACCCGCATCTGAGGAGGAGTTCGCGCCGATCGTCCGACCGACAGACCGAGCGACCGAGCTGCAGGAAACGAGGTGGACTCACCTCCCTTTCTACATTTTTTTCTCTCCTCCTCTTTCTTTCCGTCGGCAGCTTCCCGCCACGCTTTCTCCTCGACTCTTCTTCGCACGCTACCCTTTGGCCGCTTCCGAGAAGTTTAACCCGCTGGAACGCGGGAATCGTGAAATTGCGCTGGCCGCCGCTATTGCCGCCGAAGCGGCCGCTCTCCCTCTCTGCAATGTTTGTCCCTCGCGGCGCTTGTGTTGTGCTGGAAGAATTGCGGCATTCGAAGAGTGGGAGAGAGAGAGAGTCACGCGCTGGGCTGTGCGACCTGTTAAGTGCCGAGTCGTGCCGCTGTGACATAAAAGGCCGTGAACCGCCTTTGCCGGCATGCTTCACCAGGTGAGAATATAACCTTATTAGTAACGGAAGTCCTCAAAGCCAGCCCTGCTAAACGTGATAACGAATGGCGCGACTGGAAAGTCGAGTATTAAGGAAACATTACAAGAGGTGAAATTGCGAGATTGTCAATTTACTGCAATCGCTGCAAAAAATAGCGCCTCTTCCTCTTCACAATCACACTCTCTCACTGCAATCACGGTGCTCGCTATCCTATCACGGCTCGCTGAAACAAATTTTACGCTGGCCGGGACAATTCATTATAATTGGTTAGGCTCGCGCTGTTAAGTACGCCATCAATGGCGCTCGCGTGGTTTGCTCATCGGGCTGATGTGCTGAGGTAACAGGGTTCGAAGCCGACAAGTGGACCAATTTGAATCACTATGTGCCAATGTGTACATACGCGCCGCTCTTCGGCGAACCTCTTTCACGCCGACAAGGACCATTGTAGATGCAGTACAGGGTAAGCATCGCTGCTGGAGGAACCTATTTGACGCCCACTTGAAGCACTGGGTATGTGCTACTATGTATGTGCTAGTCTTCAATGAACCTCTTTGATTCCAACCGGGGTCACGGGACATGTTCCAGCAGGTGTTCGCAGCTGTTCAATGAACGTCTGGGACGGTAACTCTGGTAACTACGTATGTGCTACAGTGAATGTGCCTCTTTACAATGACGAAAACGATCCCTTAAATTTCTCCGATGCTGAGGGGAATCGAGCCCATGTCACAAGCTTTCCTCAAGGACAGCAACCTGACACATTAGCAGGGTGCGCCACAAATGCACGGGCTTTGTGCCGCTTTTCAATGAACGCATTTCGCGACAATGCTTTAGTGAGCTGCGCCATGAATTCACTGTGTATGTGTGCCGCTCTTCAATGAACCTCTCACCAACGTGTGTTGCCGAGCATGTGCCTCTGAGGATGCAGAAAGCGAGGGAACAATTTTCAGCGTTTGCAGACACCGGCCCGCGACGCTTCTCGTCTCCGAGGCCACGCGCGGACTTCTCGGCAGCGCCACCAGATGGCGAAGCTTGTCGTGAAAGAACCGCGAGAGAGAGGAGCCCGGTTGCAGCATGACGCGTTTCTCGGCGTTCGCGTGCACCGGAGTGCCACGCATTTCGGAGGCCACGCGCAGGCTTCGTGGCGGCGGCGCTAGGTGGCGTCGAGTGTTCTTACAGAAGCGCGAAAGAGGAACGCCGCTGCAGTACTTGTTTCGACGGTGGCAATGCGTTGTGTCGGTATATTGACTCAATGCTAAACGCATTGCCGTCGACAGTCATCCTGAGATGGGTTCTGCCGAGTTTTCCTTTTCGTCTGGGTGTCACATTAGCGTCAAAACATGTAAACTGTGCAAAAGCTCTAAAATTACAAACAAAAACATTTTGTTCTCCGAAGACAGTAGGCTGGCGCATCTTTTGGAAGCCAAGCAGGCACTGCTCGCGAGATGGAAGACTCAGCGCCATAACAGAAGACTACGCAAGAAAATCTCCGATATAAACAAGATGATAGAGGCTCATTGCAAGGTGCTATGCAAGCAGCAATGGGACGAGCTGTGCGACTCGGTGGAGGGCCAGCTCAAGAACGGTAAAAGCTGGGGTCTCCTTAAGCACCTACTGCACGATGGCAACACCAAGCCCAACCAGAAGAGAGCTTTGGCGAAAGCTGTCCATTTGGCCACCGACTCGACTCCCGATGAGGCAGTCATGGAGCACCTCATAGACAAGTACCTGGCGGCCACGGACGATCCGGTGCCCCCCCCCCCCCCCCCAGTTTCCCGAGTACGAAGGGCGTGACGTACCATCTATGGACGAGGATTTCACTGTGGCTGAGGTCAAGCGAGTTCTCGCATCCCTCAACGGCAGATCTGCCCCTGGGCCCGACGGGATCACCAACAAAATGCTCAAGCATCTAGACGACGCCTCAATCGAGTTTCTTACGCGCAAGATGAATGATATCTGGTGCAGCGGCCTCATTCCCAAGAGCTGGAAAACAGCCTACACAGTACTCATACCGAAGCCAGGTAAAGCGCCGAGCATCGACAATCTAAGGCCCATCTCCCTGACGTCGTGTGTTGGAAAGATGGCCGAGCACGCCATGCTTAACCGCCTCACTGACCATCTCGAGTCTAACGAATGCTATACACACAACATGATTGGCTTTCGGTCGGGGCTTTCGACTCAAGACGCCATGAGACTGATCAAGCACCAAATCATTGACTCTACCTCCGCCGACACTAAGGCAATTCTCGGCTTGGATCTGGAAAAGGCTTTTGACAACATATCGCACGCCTTTATTCTCAAGAGCCTGACAGAGTGTAACGTCGGCAAACGGGCGTACAATTTCGTGCGATCTTTCCTTTCCTCAAGGTCCACTAGACTGAAGATTGACGAGTTTTTGACCCACGAAATCCAGCTTGGTCCAAAGGGAACACCTCAGGGGGCGGTGATCTCCCCGACGCTGTTCAACATCTCCCTGATCAACCTGTCGAGGGCCTTGAACAAAATCCCCAACATTAACCACACGATCTACGCGGATGACATCACCATCTGGTGCTCCAGTGGATGTGAAGGGCAGGTCGAGGGTGCTTTGCAAGAGGCCATCGATGTGACGGAGCGGTATCTAATCCCCACCGGGCTAAGGTGCTCGCCCGCTAAATCCGAGCTCTTGCTCTACAAGAAGAGGCCCAGAGGCGGTTCACACCGATCCTGGAAGCCAGCAGCAGAGAGCCACATTACATTATTCACCGGTAAGGGCTCCCCAGTACCGCGGGTAGACACTATCAGGGTCCTAGGAATGTTTATCGAGTCGAACGGGGCCAATGGAGCCGCCCTCAAACGCATTTGTTCCAAGACCGAAAGCGCCCTCGGCCTGATCCGAAGAATCGCCAATAGGTACTGCGGAATCAAGGAAGACAATCTGATCCGGATTATCCACGCCTTCGTGCTCTGCCACCTCGCTTATTCAGGGGCTATGCACAATTGGCTCGTATCGGAGCGCAACAAGATCAACGCCTTAATCAGAAGAGTCTTCAAGCTTGCCGTCGGCCTTCCCATGCGAACGCACACAAAAGACCTTCTCAATTTGGGAATTCACAACACGTTCGAAGAAATCGTTGAAGCCCAAGAATTTTCCCAGTTTGTCAGACTCTCCGGTACCCCAACGGGCCGAGCCATACTTGGCAAGCTGGGACGTAACCCCATGGTCGTCAGTCTCGACGCTGTGAAGCTGCCCAGCGACGTAAGGTCCAAAATTTACATACACCGGATGCCACGAAATATGCATCCCACCTACAACGAAGGACGAAGGCGAGCCAGGGGTAAAGCTCTGCTCGCCAGTGCCCGCTTGAACAAGGACCGAACATGCTTCGTAGACGCTGCTTCCTACGTTCAAGAAGAGGCCTTCTCCTCAGTGGTCATCGACTGTGATGCTAAAATCCTTAGCTGCGCTACCGTCCGCACTTCTAATTCCAGCGTTGCAGAGCAAGTTGCTATTGCTCTTGCATTGACGGACAGTGTACATGACACGATTTATTCGGATTCTAAGGCCGCTGTCAGGGCCTTTCAGATGGGAATGGTGGCTCCCCAGGCCCTACGTATCATCCAAAGTGCCAAAGACATGAAACATCACTCTTTGGCCTGGTTCCCTGCGCACATTGGGACCATTGAGGGTGCCTTGATCAACCCCAACGAGGAGGCGCACTCAGCTGCACGAGGTTTGACTGACCGTGCGCTGGGCAACGCGTCCTCTCCTGGGCGACCCGAGCCTCTCTGCTCGTACAACGAAATATGCAAATACAATTATCTGTCAAGAAGAGTCCTACCTGCGCCGCACTCCTCGCTGTGCAGGGCCCAGGCAGTCACTCTCAGACTACTGCAAACAAGCACTTACCCGAGCCCCGCAGCGCTACACACAATGTACCCCGACCGGTTCCCAAGCCCGGATTGCCCTCTGTGTGGTGACTATGCGGACTTCGAGCATGTCCTGTGGGGCTGCGCCTCTGCCGGTCCTCCTTTCACTCAAGAGGAAATGAAGAAGCTGATTAGGGCCCAGGATCAGACCTCTCAAACCCTGGCAGTCCAGAGGGCTCGCGACAGGGCCGTCAGGTTCCACCTGGTGGTCCCCGAGTGGGCCTAGCCAGGTGGCGTGGCGTTTGCTTACGTCTCTAGTGGACAAAATAAAGTTATTTCACTCACTCACTCACTCACTCTCCGAAGTGAATAAGAAAAAAAAAAGAACAGTGTACTATTAGAAAATAGTGAACTTTATTAGTGCATGACCCTCAACACATGTTGACATTAAAACACATGTTGGGATATGGGCTTGTCGACACAAGATCAAAGCATGATTAGATAATTATTCAGCGCTGTGTGATGAGGCGACTACCTAGTGCAGCATATAGATGGCGACGCTAGGTGAAGAACACAAAAATCTCCCCTCTCGACTGTTTACTTTTGGGATGTTAATATAATTTACCAATGCAGACACGCAATATATTTAACGCTGTGGCGTTGACAGAAATATAAGCTGTTGAGGTCGTGTGCATCTTTCGTGCCCCTGTCGCGTCGGAACATTTCGGTGCTTTGATGGCGACGCAGAGTATGAGGGGCTTCGTCGTCGTCTTGTAAACAATATTTATGGTGGGGTCTGGATATTGCTATGTTGAAAGGTGAATGTAACATGATGGAAAGACGCTGGATGACAAATTTTTCATATTTTCTTACTTTAAAAAAGTTATTGCACTCCAATGATGTAAATATGAGAACAAACTGTGAGCTTCGGTAGCATTTGGTGTATTGTTTCGGGATGGCTGGATGAAGGAGGTAATCGTAAGGACGACAAAGACGACCTCATGCTTGCGCCAGCGTGAACGTGTTTACCTAGTCTTTAGTTTTGCTTTCACTATTTTTTTCGTTTCTGCTTTTCAAATATTCGAATAAGAATTTCCTTTATGGTGCCTCCTGCTGTCCCGATTCCTTGTCTCTCCACATTAGTGGGCAAGCGCCCCATAGAAGTGGACCAATGACACCTCCACCACCACCACCCTGGAGCGCATTTTCGCGTGCCTTTTGTCCCAGGGAATGTCTGACGCGCATTTGATTAAGCCGCAGCAGAAAGGCACTTCGGACATTGGGCATTTTCTTCATATGACAAGCTAAACACTCTGGGTGCAAGTAGTAAGTATGGCCGTTGCTGTTGACAGAAAAAAAAAAAGAACACCCTTTGCAGCTTTCTGGTACTTTACTCAATGCATATTTGCTCGCCAACACTGCACCATGGTTGGCAGGTAAATTGCGCTGCAGTGGAGATCACCGGCTCGAGACCATCGAAATGTTTAATCCGACTGCGCAGACAACTAACAGAGAAGTGTTGGAGGTACGCCTGAGTACGTAATGCAAACCACGAATAACGAGCGCGCGCAGAAGGTACAGCCGAGGGCCCGGTCAAGTCGCGGAAAGAGGAAGAACCTCAAAAGCGGACGTGACTGGTTTTGGTTAAGGAACCACCGAATAAGGATAAAACTCGCTGAGGAGAATTATACGTTTCAATGCGTCCAGTGCCTGTTGGCGAGTTCCCACGGAGCGGAAGTGTTAACGTCGAGCGACTTCCATCGCCGCGTGGACCTCTCTCATTGTTGTTCCTTCCAGTCTTTTTTTTCCTTGTTCCGGTGCACACCGCTGCCAAGCGGCCCCGGTGCGGTGCGCGAGGTCGTCGCACGGGAGGCGACGTCGTTAGACGCCGCCGAGGGCCTCGGGCTGGCCGGAGTCGAAGACCCGGAGGCAGAGCGCGCTAGCGTCGCTCGTTTCCACCAGGCCTGGCTGCCTGCTTGCGCGGTTCAAGGCCGGTCGCCGGGAATCCCCCCCCCCCCCCTTTCGTGCCAGCGACGACGAAGAGTGGCGGTGGTGGTGGCGGTGGTGTGGCCGGCGAGCTGCCGCGCCGCCGTTGCTTCCGCTCCGGGCCAACGCCTCCAGCGGCAGCCCGCAAACCACCACCCTCGCGCGAGAAAGAAAGAAAAAGAAAGACGGCGACACAACGTCGTACAGCGCGCCGATTCATCGCGCCGAGGAAGCCCCGCGCGCGCACCCGCTCTGGCGGCGTCGGCGGACCCATCTCTCACGACCGCCGGCAGTCTCTGCCCCCTTCTTCGAGCTGGGAAATATCGGAGGAAGACGCAGTCAGAACCGAGAGAGAGAGTCGGAGTGCAGGGAACCGTGGCCTCCCCGAAGTATAGGAAGGAGGGCGGGAACATCTGAAGGAAGAGGAGGCGACGGTTAGGACTGCGTTGCTGGTTCCGTAGAGTTTAAGCAGTATACGCTACGTGCCAAGATGCGTTGCGAAAGAGCGCTGCACGCCCTCCGTGACCCGCGCAGTATAACGTGAGCGCCGACGAAGGCAACGAAGCAACGGCTTCCTAATGAATTATACGCGCCCGCACCTGCGCGATCCCTCGCTGCGAGCAGACGCGGATACGCGTTCCACGGAAAGGAGGAGGGGCGGCGGTCGAGCTCGGAAAATTAGGGACCGCCAGGACTCCGAATTTGTGCCACCTGGCCGGCCCTTTCTCGATTGCTGCTATTGTTGTCGTTGTTGTTGTTGCGCAAAAATGAGAGAGAGCCCGTGAGAAACAAACGTGTCGTTGCCCTCTAAAAGCGGGGAAGTTCGTGTGAGAAGGGCTCATTTTAGACGTGGACGAGCTCACGGCGACTGCTTCCCGCGTTTTGCGCGCCAACCGATTGGGGCTACAGGGTTCATCATTTCGGACGGAAGGGAGCAAGCTATCATTCCTGCATCCGACTACATTTTGCGGTGGCACCTGTTGAAAGAGTGCGAGTGTACTTTGTATGCATCCTTTGCCTCCGTCAGTTCCCGCGCTGTAGAACTTCAATCACGATTCCATGTTCGTAGCGTCCTCAGGCGAAGTAGAATCCTGTAATTTTGCTACTAAGGCCGAGTGTGGGGGCCGGCGTTACCATGTTTGTCCTAGCCACAAGGTACTTCAACTCCGCTTGGTCTCACTCACGCTTTTTGCAGCATATATAGGCCCCTGTTACTCGAGTGCCATGCACGACTTACACGAACTCCAATAACTCTATATATGCTCCGTTGGCATCACCAGATGTTGTGCTCGCAAAAGAATATTTACGAATAACCCTTACAGTAAAGGTATCGTGGTGAGAAAGAGAGAAGCAGGGAGGTTAACCAGTCTTGCCAGATTGGCTACCCTACACGTGCGAAAAGCGAAAGGGAAAAAAAAATTATGAGCCATTCCACTCTGTGAAGGTGGATGACAAGCGAAGCTGTTATCCAAACTTGTTACCAAAGTTGCCAAAGTTATTACCAAAGTTGCAATACGCTAAGGCCTTGAAAACGTGGTCTCGCCGATCACTATAGCCCAGATGGCCATGCGAAGTCTTTTGCAGTGCAAGCGACACATTTGAGTGGCCAGACTGATGAAGCACCGATAAATAAGTACTGATAAGTATTAACTGCAACGACATTGCATTTTGTTACAGATATTCAGGACAAAAAATCTCCTAAGTCAGCCTGTCTACTAAGCGGATATCGCTTCACTACTGCTCGGCATCGATCCCACAATTAATATATGTTCCCTAAAGTGTGTAATTAAAGGGGAATGAATGAAACTTTGTTAATTATTTAGCAGCACACATCGATTTTGCGTGCAAATAATGTCAGCCCCTTCGAGTAGCCCAGCGGATTTGAATGAATTCCACTCGAATGAAAGATTTATTGATGCGGTAACATATATAAACAGGAACGATATATAAGGGTCGTACCAAAAGTAATGCAAAAGTTGGCAGAACTTTCTTATGCCAAGTTTCTTTTTTTTTTTTTAATGCAGTGAGCGGCACGCAGCAACTCACGGCGACCAAATTCAAGAATATGTAATCTGAAGAAACTGCAAGTCAGCTTGAAGTTTTCTTCTTTTTCTTTTTGCCTCTGCGACACATTGAATGAATCGTCCAGATGACACTGACTGCGACGTATTAATTATATTTTTTCTGTCTTCTTCCTCATCGTCCTAACATTGTTCTCTAGCACCTTTCGTCCTTTCTTCGTTGTCTCGCAGAAGATGGGAATACAATGGTGATGACCGGCCACGCGGATTGTCGACCACTCGCATATAGACGAGTCTAACTATGCATTTGTCTATCATGCAGACAAATTAAGTTTTGACTCATACAATTCCTATTTTCTTTACATATGTACTAATAGGCTTCGTATGCTTAGCTCTCTTGATGAGCACTAAAACAGACTACTCAGCCATATAATAAGATCTCCTGAGAAATTGTCGAAGCCTCTTAAATTTGCAACGAAAATGAACATTCTGTTATCGTAATGTCAATTGGTCTGCACGACGAAGAAATGCAATGACCAGGGATAATATTTATTGTTTCCTTGAAGACAAGATCACCTGGTAATATCCTTGCTTATACCGTAACGTGTTGAGCGTTGCAGCCCGCGGTCCACGTCACTTGAGGAACAAGACGCAAACAATCAAAAGCAGTGTTAAAAGTAAAAAAAAAAGAGAACGAGAGATCGAAACGCCCAAAGAGATTCTCGCGGGGACCGCCCACGAATACACGCTCCCTCTTCCACGATTCTGGCGGCGCAACTGCCGCGGTTCGGTGATCAATCATTTCTCCTTCTAGTGACTCGGCAGCGGCAGTGGCTTCCTTGGAGGGTGTGAGGTGTCGCATTCACTGGAGAGAGAGAGAGAACCCCGGTGTCGGCACAATGGCCGGATCATCGGAGCGAATTCTTCGACCGGGATACCCAGGATGATACGCTTCTTCCGTGCCGGCTCGCTTCGCTGTTCTATCCTAGCCAAACCACGTGCAGAGTCCTATTGGCACAACAAAAAGCTGTGGTGGAGGCACCTTTTTTTTTATGTTTCTTCTTCTTTTCCTGTCAGTGTGTTTTATTTCATGCATGAGAAAATACATAGATAATTTTACTGGATGAAGTCCTAGAGCACAAGTCTGTATATATGGTGACCTGATGTCAAGAAGTTATATAAACAATATATGTATAATACAAGAACATTACGTTTGCAAAATACAGAATACAGAAATACTTTCCAGTCCCGGACACAATATACAGACAGAAGTTTGTATACATGGACAACATAGACATAAATGTGCAGCAATAAAGTTTTAACACAGCGTGTTGTTTACGGCTGTTTTGAAACTTGCATCGTCCGGAACAGTGGCGATGAAAGCAGGCTGGCGGTTCCGCTCCAGACTTTTTCTTGGAATAAACGTATACTGGCACAACTGTGTTCGACAAAACGGAACACCAACTTCAAGGTTGTGATCACAACGGGACGATATGTATGGCGGATATGCTAGAATTATTTCATTTACGGAGTTGAAATTATAGATAATAAGAAAAAAGCACAATCGCGCACTTTTACGACAGGATGAGAGTTCAGGTAGACTAAGAGTAAGTTTCATAGCCACAATGCTGACGTAGCGAGAATAATAAGACAATATAAAACGAGACGCGCTGTTTTGAACACTTTCGTTGAGTTCTGAGTAGTTTGAGAAGGGTCCCAGATTGCTGAAGCGAAGCATAGTCTAGATCGAACAAACATGTATATATACAGGGTGATCATTTTTCAGTTCTATGGAATTTTTTTTACTCGCCTGCGGCACATGGCGTAACTCTTGTTCTTGAGCTGGGTTATTGGAAGAGGCGGACATTACTGACACGAGAAATCGAAACGCACGTTCAACAAATTAACAAAAATGCACTAATTGACTGCTTAATTAATTACATTATGGCACATATTGCAATTTACGAATTGTAGCCAGTGAGCTTGCAAGACGTAACCACTTGCAATATATATATATATATATATATATATATATATATATATATATATATATATATATATATATATATATATATATATATATATATATATATATATATATATATATATATATATATAATTGCACCTAAAAAGAAAGAAAATGAATGTAGAACCATATATAGGTTGCCCATTTTTACACCATTTATGATAGACACATTGGGAAATATATGTCTGGCAACTTTCAGCCACCCCACTCAATTTTTTTCTGGGCAAGACTCAATACTTTTGCGCCCTCCTTCGCAGATTTCCTCTGGCACGGGTGTTATAAATCGCTCCTCTTTTGCGAAAAGAAAGGGTTAAATTCAGCAATTGCACACGGGTACACATCGTGCCATCGAGTCACCACACCTATATGTTACATACCTATAATGTTATTTTCTGTGCTTGTAACGAATTCGTGTGTCGATGCTTTTCCGTCTCTTAGTCATGGGAAGCGTCGCTCGACGCTGGCATCTACAAGCTGGGCGGAGGGTCGCAGCGAAGCGAGCCTCGCAAGGTTTCGAAGGAGAGGAAGCGACGAAGGACCAAAAAAAAAAAAAAAACAGAAACGAGAGCACCGGAAACAAACCGAAGGCGAAAACGACGGGGCGACTCGAACGAGCCCTTCACTTCCCTGACCTACACAAGGCGCGGCGCTTTCGTTTGCGGGTCATCGTGTGGTCGTCGTGTCCCGAGGAGGTGAGTGGCCACCCCGCATAGCAACAGGAGGGACAGCGCGAGGGAACCGCGCATCTGCACGCGGCCGCCTAACTTGCGCCCTGCATCTAAAATCGGGGCCAGGGGGCCAACGAAGATGCGGCGGCGATATATAGGTGTCTTCTACACTTCGTCTCACCAGTTCCGTGCAGCGCAGCGGAAGTTGCAGGCGTAACCCGCCAGCAGTTACCCAGGTAGAGAACCAGGGGCCGAATTCGCAAATATTTTCGTTCGTGAGTGCTGTTTGTCATTAGCAAGCCGCCTCCGCAAAGGATGGCATCTGCTTTTACGAATATGAAATTCTTGCTAATCTACGGGCGCATTACGCGTACCCACAAAATGTTCTTTGGCTATAAGGTTTGTTCGTAGAAGCGGACGCTAACCAATCGGATACACACTATATAGGGAAAACCGACGGCCATTGACACAACGCCTGGTTCGTTTATTCCCGCCTTCGTCCTTTTTCACAATCTTTCCTTAGAGTTGCAGTACGCACCGACTGGCCCGATTCAATACGATTCTGTAAACAGCACTTACCAACGAAAAGCTTTGCGAATTCGGCTCCAGAACCAGAGGTTCCTTGGTCGATTGACCACTAATATTCCTGTGTGCGACACAGGATGGATGCGATTCTGATCGCGGATGGATTTCTAGTGCATAAAGGGCGAGCTTTATTCGTTACCGTAGCGTGCTCACTCGCGTCAAGCTGGACGACGAGATTAGCAGCCTTCGCTGTACTGCACACAATTGGTAAGAAGAAAATATCGGCTCGGTTTTGAGCGCGTATGCACGTTGTCGTGTCCATACAGCTCAGAACAACTGGCCGCTGTGTGTGCTTGTTCGACGGGGTGACCGAAAAAGGAAAGGCACATACGACATAAGGAAAGTGCCTACGCTTAGACTAAAAAAAAAAAAATAAGTTAAACAAATAAATAAAAATAAAGATGAAGAGGGGGGGAGGACAAATTGAAGGCAAACTTCCATCGCTTCGATTGCAGCACCAAGCAACAACGGTTTGCTGCCGTGTATCTTCAGTCTACGTTTAGCTGTACGCCAACGTTTTCCTTCACAAATATGACACCCCATTGCGGATTCCGGCGGGAATAACTTGCCTAAAGGAAAAGAATTCCTGTATGACTTGCAGCGCTGTATTAAACACTGCAAACCTACATGACAGAATACTACCGACAAAGAGATAGCAGCGAACGTACTACAGCAGTACTGTGTACTTTAAGGCTTATGTGACGTTATTTTCATCTTCCTCAGTGCTGTATCTTGGTCCCGTGTTCCTAACTACGTTGATGACCATATGTTCATGAGGGTGGTGATCAATTTCAGAGGAGGCTAATAAATTCATTATTTCTTGCTGCACTTTAACTCCTATAATGATGAACACAAATTAAAAAAAATATACAATTGATCTATTTGAGGGGACCCCAAGAGGTTCGCACTTTTCTAAAAGAGTGTTCATCGCTCACTCTCCGAAAACTGTGATCATCACAACGGTGGTGACCATGGCTTCAGAAATGTGAAGGCCGTTGTTAACGAACCTCTTGGGCGCTTCTGAGATTCTTTCCTTCATTTGTTAAACTTTATTTCCTAAAAAAAGAAGTCGGACTCGATGTGGTCGGGAGCCTGAGTCCATGGCTCCACTGGCCTTCGCTGTCCGCCGGATCAGTTGAATGAGGGCTATAGTTGCTCTCCTGGATCCGAGCTGGCGAGTAGCATCTCTCACAACTCCTTATTAAGGGTGTATACATGTGTAGGTGTTTGCTGACCTGGACGGGTTTGTTGGGTTAGTCCCATGAGGTATCAGTGTTGGCTTTCCACCACACCAAGGGCACTCGGCCTTGTTTGTTTCAAGGAACATCTTGCTGTGAACACCTTGCTGTGCTTCTGTCAGGCTTAATTGCTTTAGCTCTTGCCCCTGTAGTGTGCTTTGTAAATTGCTTACTGTAAATAAAGTACTTACTTAAATTGATCCTCCTGCCCGCCTTCGTTCCCCAACTTTCTTTGTTGCTCAACCACAGCTTCATTGGTGATTCATGTGGGGGTTCCCATGATCTCAGTTGACCCGCTATGTAACGATGCGGACAAACAAGTAAAAAAAAAAACAAGGTATTTCGAACTGAGATGTGTGAAGTAGTCACGACGACAATACCACAGCCGCAGCACCGAATATACAAGATCGCATTACACTTAAGTAGACCACCTCGTGCACAGTAAGGAGACCACTAATCGTACGCGCACATGCCCGCACAAGCAAACACACATGCAACGCACACGTAAACTTACACAAAAATAGAGGGCTCAAGCGCATTTAGGATGCGCGGATGCCCATAAAGCTCTCGCAGCCCCAATATCCAGTTTTGCCCTGCTCGTTCCCCCTCCGTGATCTACCCCCGAACTCTCCCCCCCCCCCCCCCCCCCTAGAAGTGTGTCACCCAGGTGGCTTAGTGAGCGGCAGCTCCCAACGCTGCTAGCTCGCTGGCTGCTGCTGCTCAGGAGGGGAGCGGGACGCCACGCCAGCCCGGTAAGGGGCTTCTTCCTCTTTCCTCCTTTGCACACTTCCGCGAGAGCGCCAAGCCAGCGCTATGCTGCGCCCCCCCCCCTCCCCCAAAACGGATAAAACGCAACCGGCGTACCGCTACTGGCATCACTCGATCGCAGAGGCAGTTCGGCGCCGCCACCGACTCTCTCTTTCGACGGTCCACCGTTCCTCGCTCGGGTCCCTCTTTTTTGCTTTTTCTTCTGTTTTTGTTTTCACGCGTTTCGATCAAACCTGGCGGCGAACAGGCTGCGGCGGCGGCAGCAGCGCAGGCAAGCGAGCAAGCAACGCTGAGGCCGACGAAAGCATGCAGCGCTGTGAGCACCAGCGCGCCCGCCTATCGCGTTCTCTCTCTTCGACGACTCAAGGATCCATATTGTCACCACTTCTTTTTAACGTCGGCTTACGTAGAATGGCCCTGGACTTACAGAAGAACCGGGACCTTGGCTGCGCCATATATGCAGACGACATTACACTCTGGGCCTGCAAAGGGTCCTACGGAAACCGACAAGACACGCTTCAACAGGCCATCAACACCATTGAAAGCTATATGAGGCGAGCAGGCATGAGGTGTGCTCCAGCGAAATCGGAGTATATTCATATTAGACCTAGACATACCCAAGCGACCAGGGCTCCGGATCTGCAGCTCACCTTAGAGGGAGAGCCCATCACGAGGGCATCCCACCTGCGCGTACTGGGAATGTGCATTCAAGAAACGGGCAGCGTTAGCATAGCGCTCTCCAATCTCAGACGCACTGTTCGGAGCGTAACTGGGCTTATTAGCAGAGTTGCACGCAGCCGCGAAGGCATGACCGAAGCAGACACCGTGCAACTAGTAAACGCCTTCGTCATTAGTCGTCTAACGTACGCCCTGCCTTTCCAAACCACGCGGCGTCACGACATCGAACATGCGGATAAGCTCATAAGAATTGCCTGTAAAGCAGCACTCGGCCTGCCTGAAAGCACAAGCACGATCCGACTGAACGAATTAGGAATGATGAACACTTTCGAGGAATATGCAGCGGCCACTCTAATGGCGCAGCGTGAACGGCTAAACACGACACCTCAGGGGCGCTCGGTTTTACAACGACTTAACTATCCACTGACACCACAATATTGTGGCGATGAAACAATCCTACTGCCATCTGAAATTCGAGAGCGGATCCACGTGGCGCCGATCCCCCGTCACATGCACCCAGTCCATCATGCGGCACGGAGACGCGCGCGGGCAGCCACCTTACTAAGGCGGCGAAGCGACCCGGATACTTACTTTACAGACGCGAGTTCGTATCACAAGAATACAGGGGCCCTCACTACATTTGCAGCAGTCGTGACTAGCCAAGGACGAACAACCGTAGCAGCATCTGTACACACGAAATCGGTTGCAACGGCCGAAGCTGTGGCCATAGCCCTTGCTATACGCGCCGCGGAAGCTAAGGGCCAATCGGCCTACGTGCTGACAGACTCGCAGGACGCCTGCCGCCTCTTCCTTGGGGGGGCTTTATCGGGCTGCGTCTTCCGCATCCTAGGAACGAACCTCACCATGGATCATTGCGTGACCTGGTGCCCGGCGCACACAGGGATAGCGGGGAACGAACGGGCGGACCGCTTGGCTCGAGGCATGACAGGCCGAGCCGCGGGCCACACCGCCCGGGAGAACACCTCGACACCCGGTGCGCCAAGAGAAATCCTCGAGTTACAACGGCTAAGTAGGCGAACCAAAGCCCTTCCTCACCCAGGCCTAGACAGGAGGCAAGCACGGGACTGGCGCCGCCTGCAAACAAACACTTTCCCACATTTATACAGGCTACACAAAATGTACCCAGACAAATACAGCAACACTTGCCCGTGGTGCGAAGGAACACCGACATTGGAACACATAACATTCCAGTGCGCGTCACGTCCGGCGGCTGCTACCTCGCCGCTGCTAGACAACACTCTACATAACTGGTCGTGGGAGGCGCGACTCGCGGAAGTGGAATTGGGAAGCCAACTGGCGACCCTTGACCAGGCCCGGCGAGCCGCTGTAACCAGTGGGGCCCTGGAGGAGGGGCTCCACCCACCATAACCAAACAGTCTCTGTTACAATAAACGTTTTACTCTCTCTCTCTCTTCGACGAGGCAATGAGCAAGGCAGCGCTCGGCCGCCTCTGTTATGTAACGCGGCGCCTCCTCCTCCTGCTGGCTGCCTGGGAAGTCCAGCCAAACCGGCATCGGCGCGCTCCCTTTCAATCGGTCTTTTCGCTTTCTCGCCGTTATCTGCCAGGCAAGCCCCTCGTGCGAGTTCAGCTCAGCCCGGCCTCCTCCCGAGGTGGCTCTGCCAGCGGGCCGAACTGGGTCAACCGGGTTTGTTGCTGCTGCTAGTTTTCTTCTGCTTCCTTCCCGTATCATTCCCGCTGGTTATCGCCGGTTATACCGCAGGCGAGCAGCGGGAGCGAGCGCGTGCTCGACGAAGGCGCCACACACAACGCCACCCCCCGCCTCACACTCTCCTCCTCTTCCACCTCTTCTTCGACACCCGTGGCAGTGGTGGTTGCCCTTTGTCGTGGCGCTTGTTGTCGCCGCTGCGGCTGGCTCTGTGTGCTCCGAGCGGCGGGCTAGTAGTCGGAGAACTTTGGGGTGAAATGTAGGGCGACAGGGTGTGTATGTAAGAGAAGAAAGGGGAAGGGGGGGGGGAGTAGGTTGGCTGCTGGCTTGGCAGCGAGGCGGCAGTGCTGGCAGCTTCCCGGTAACCATCTGTTTACCTTGCACGGGTCGCGGGCCGCGCACAATGCCCGAAAAGAAACGCTCGCGCTGCCTACCAGGGGGGTCGTCTCTCTCAAGAGCCGCAATTTTACGGCTCGTCTACTGCTACTACAGCTTCTGGTTCGCAACGTCTATAGAAGACGCCGCGTAGTTCCGCGAGACGCGCCGAAACCAGGAGGGATGCGTATTCCGTTTTCCTTAACAGACCGAAGGTCTCAATGCCCTCTCTCCTCTCTTCCAGCCTCGTCCTCCTCTCAGGCCAGAGCTATGGCAGTGCCTTCGAAGGCTGAAACTCTGAGCCCACCGTTTCGGCGGGCGCACCTCGAGCGACGGGTGTAGCGGCGCCCTGCGCCGACTCCCACCAGCAGCGTTGCCTGCAGCACGACCCTCCTCTGGCTGCTGTACCACCGCCGTCTTTCCGACTTTGATGCTGTCTCTACATGTCCGCGTTTGCGGGGCCACGAACGCACACAGACACACAAACCCATAGGTGTTGAGAACAACGACGGGCCTGAGAAAAAGACGACGGCGGCGGCGTTAAGAACGTGGAAAACGGGGTGCCTGCGCCCGCTCGAAGCAAGCCGGCGACGGGTGTGGCTGGCGTGGGGGACGCTGTGAGAAATAAACAAGACACCTTGCGACACGTTTCGGCGGGTCACACGCGTCGCACGCAGAGGGACCGAGAAGTGGGTGCGTACACAGGAGGGGTGCTGAGAATGAATGCTCTTTTTTTTTTCTCTCTCTTTTTTAAAATTCTCCGGGTCATTTCAGTTCCGGGTTCTAGGATGAATTTAACGGAAAACCAGGGGGAGAAAAAAAAAACCGCTATGACATAAGTGTGTGATATCAGTAGGGGTAAGGCATAGGCAATGAATGAGGACCGATGAAGAAGAAAAGCAAGAATGAGAGTGATCGTGGGAGATGTGCCACGCCCTGGGAATACATATGTGGAATGATGAATATCCACGTGCAGAACAACGTGCAAGGTCTGCCGGTTTTCGCTCGTCGCCACTGACAAGCCGTGTCTCCGTGATCGACGCTGACGTTGAGCGTTGATCTCGGCGAAGCGGTTCAAACGTTACGCGTGCGAAGCAATCGCGATCATTAGCTCCGCTTTCTTCGAGCGCGCTGCAAGTAGGTCAGTAGCGTTGTCGCACCACTGAAGCGAAACGGTTGGCCACTTTATGACGGAGGTATTTTTTTTTAATCCAGTTTTTTTATGCCGTAACTCCATAAGCACCGTATTGCAGTTTCATCTATAGATGGAAGCGGGAAGAAGCTCAAGGGAGTCATTGAGTTTGCCATTTTGTTGAACCACGAGCGCAGTGAAGGATTCCACCTCATCCCGACACGATTACCTTCGATGGTACAGTGGAAAATGGGAGTGCAGGGTAGCCATCTGGTGTCAATGACGTCACGGCAATTCTAACTTTCACCTCAGCTTCAATATTCTGTTTGCAGCTTTAAGCTAAGTCATGTACGACCAGACTTGTAAGTAACGAATTATATGTAATTAATTACTTGGAATCTATTACATATTTTGGCACTTTTGTAATTTAGCGATTACATTTCTTCTTCGCGGACGCTACGCTCACTGTACTTCAATTTCATTTTTAGGGAACAAATTACGTGTAGTTAGTTACATTATTGCCGAAATACGCTGAAACAGGCGACACAGTTTTGTGAGCCTGAATTTGACGATAACTACACCGTAGAACGCCCGAGATCGTCCCACGCAGCGGCCTCGCGGATGCGCATGTTCAGACAGGCAATTCATCTGGGAGCTCAATATTTCTTTTCTCATGTTAACGCTACGTCAGATGTTGGCAGACGAATGGAACCAGTGCTGGTATATCTCGATAACGACGGTGCTTTTTAGGGTGTTAATGGCACGACGGACAATTTTTACAGCTTTCCATTGGCCCATATGGGAGCGTCTTCAAGTTCCAGCAACAGGTGCCGGCATAAAGCGGTGACGTGTTTCGAAGTGTGGGTTCATGTATGTATGTATGTATGTATGTATGTATGTATGTATGTATGTATGTATGTATGTATGTATGTATGTATGTATGTATGTATGTATGTATGTATGTATGTATGTATGTATGTATGTATGTATGTATGTATGTATGTATGTATGTCTGCATGTATGTATGTATGTATGTATGTATGTAGGTAGGTAGGTAGGTAGGTAGGTAGGTAGGTAGGTAGGTAGGTAGGTGGGTGGGTGGGCAGGTAGGTAGGTAGGTAGGTAGGTAGGTAGGTGGGTGGGTGGGTGGGTAGGTAGGTAGGTAGGTAGGTAGGTAGGTGGGTGGGTGGTTAGGTAGGTAGGTAGGTAGGTGGGTGGGTAGGTAGGTAGGTAGGTAGGTAGGTAGGTGGGTAGGTAGGTAGGTAGGTGGGTGGGTAGGTAGGTAGGTAGGTAGGTAGGTAGGTAGGTAGGTAGGTAGGTAGGTAGGTAGGTGGGTGGGTGGGTAGGTAGGTAGGTAGGTAGGTAGGTAGGTAGGTAGGTAGGTGGGTAGGTAGGTAGGTAGGTGGGTGGGTAGGTAGGTAGGTAGGTAGGTAGGTAGGTAGGTAGGTAGGTAGGTGGGTGGGTAGGTAGGTAGGTAGGTAGGTAGGTAGGTAGGTGGGTGGGTGGTTAGGTAGGTAGGTAGGTAGGTGGGTGGGTAGGTAGGTAGGTAGGTAGGTAGGTAGGTGGGTAGGTAGGTAGGTAGGTGGGTGGGTAGGTAGGTAGGTAGGTAGGTAGGTAGGTAGGTAGGTAGGTAGGTAGGTAGGTAGGTAGGTAGGTAGGTGGGTGGGTGGGTAGGTAGGTAGGTAGGTAGGTAGGTAGGTAGGTAGGTAGGTAGGTAGGTAGGTGGGTAGGTAGGTAGGTAGGTGGGTGGGTAGGTAGGTAGGTAGGTAGGTAGGTAGGTAGGTAGGTAGGTAGGTGGGTGGGTAGGTAGGTGGGTAGGTAGGTGGGTAGGTAGGTAGGTAGGTAGAACTGCGGGTGGGTGGGTGGGTGGGTAGATAGGCGGTAACACCCGTCACTGGTACGAAAAGCGATTGGTGCACTACTACAGTACTTGAAGTGCCCCGGCCTAAGAGACCGTTTATAGTGTCCCTGTGTATAGCGTCCCTCCCACACGCACTCAGTGCTTACTCTCATTTTTCCCTATTTATATTCTCCTTTCACCCGCCCCCAGTGTGGGGTAGCAAACCGGGTGCTCGTCTGGTTGACCTCCCTGCCTTTCCTGTCCTTGCTCACTCACTCTCTCTCTCTCTCTCTGGATATATGTATTATGCATAAAATATTTCTAAATGATACGGACTGAACATTTAAAACGAGCATATAGGTATCTTTGTAGATACGCCTCCAGAAAACTGAACCTGCTCCAATAAAATGGTTACCTCAAAAGAACAACCCGCTTAGCGTTCTAAGCGTCTTTTTGAAGCGTCTGTGCCGTACGTCATTTGCGCAATAGTTTAGCTAAGTCGCAATAGGTCAACGCACGCGCGGGATAAACCGAGCGACCTTAGTCTGAACAGACGCAGCCTTGTTTTTCTTTTTTCCCTACGATTTTCCCGGCAGTCTGTCGCGGCAGTCCTACAGGATAAAAGAAGGTCGTGGCGGAGATGATTAAAAAAAACAACAAAAAAACGCGGAGAACGAAATAAAGAGGACGTCGTTTACCGCGGCTCTCTCTCTCTCCTTCCCTCTCACGCTGTCCGGCGAGCAAATTTTACAGCCGCATCTAATCGTCTAGAACATCGGTGGCAGGCCGACGGGTGCAATGCACACGCATTTCCTGCCAGCGGCCACTTAACGCGGCGAAGAGACGCGAGACGACCACGACGGTGGCGGCCGTCTCGGTGTGAGGGCCGTGGCAGGAGGGCACTCGGTAAACGAGTCGAGAAAGTAAAGAGGCAGACACGATCCAACGACACGCAGGCGGGCAACAACAACTACAAAAGAAAGAAGGAACCGAGCGGGAGAACGCAAAAGACGGCGACCTCAGTGTCCACTGTTCGTGCACTTCTTTCACTTAGCTCCTGTCCTTTCAGTTTTTTTTCTTCTTCACGCATTCTCTCCCTCTTCAGAAAGGTGGGTCTGCGGCGCGCACGCCGGCCTGCAGTGAAGTGGGCGTCTGTGTGACCCCACCACCGAAGGAACGAGCGCGCGTAGAGACCGGGCTTCTCGTGCGACGCGAAGGTGGAAGGGGTTAAAAGAGGAAGAGGAGGCAGCAGGTGTTGTGGTAGGCACGGTAGGCCAACTCCCCCTCCCCGTTCGTGCCGCCGACGGTCGGAGTGGTACGCTCGGTCGTCGTTGTTGTCGACGACGCCGGCGCCACGTGCTCGCGTGCGTGCTCTCGTGGCGCGCGTGCCGCCGTCCCACTTTGCCACTTTCACTTCCCTCGCTCACTTTCTCCAGCGCGGTTGTGTGCCGTTTCGTTGTTGATGTGGCGCGCAGCGCGGCAGCTGCAGCGCCGGCCGGTCGGCTGGCCGGCTCGTCGCCAGCGCCGGGCAGCGGTGGCGCGCGTTCGACAGTTAACCCGCTTTCTTGCCCGACCAGCGGCGGAGGCCGGGGGTCGTCGACCTCCCCGGCGCTCGCGATGCCCGTCCCTTTACCAGCCCCATCCGCATCTTCTCGGAAAAGTACTGGAACGTGGCTGCGCCGTTTGGCATAATACGCGAAATGCAGGCCGCCGAAAAAAAAAAAAAAAGAAGAACGGATTGACTCGCTTGAAATCTTTCTGACCGCCTAACTGCCTTATACGATGATAATAATCATTATTATGGGGATGAAAAATCGTTATTAAAGAACGAAAAAAAATTATTACGGTTGCACCTTGACCGAAATAAAGTCACATATAAAAAGAAGATAGATAAGAAATAGAACCAGAAATTAGCGAGAGGGAGAAACAAAGGAAAGCAGGGAGGTTAGCGAGACCGGTTTGCTACCTTGCAGGGGGAGAGTGGACGAGGAAATAAAAGAAAAAAGGGAGAAGGCGAAGAGAGGGACAATTTGCTCGCACCGTATAGTTATATGTAGGATGCCTACAAATGTCTTCAGGTTAGGGTTGCTAGAACAAACACAGAACGCTTTCGAGTGTCTAATTAAAGTATGAGATTCAACGCCCCTAAACTGCACGGTGGGTTATGAGAAACGATATACGCTCCGAAATAATTTTGAGCTCCTGGAGTTGTTTAACGTGCGCTCACACTACGGTACACGGTCGTTTTTGCATTTCGCTCCCGCTGAAATGCGGCCACAGCTGTCGTGATTCGAGCCCACGACCCTGTGCTCAGCTGAGCACGGGGCCCTTGACTTCCAACAAAACGGCAGAAACACGGAGATGGTCAACCGACTAGATATTCATGTACACCAAACCACTCGTCTCATTGCACGCATCGCAAATCGACATCACGGCATGAAAGGAAACCTGATGCTTGCTAAGGACCTACGCGCTGAGCAGGATTACCTATGTCACCCCGTACCTTCACCTCAGTGCGACTGGCAAGCTCAAACTCAATACCACGATCAAGAGGGCCTATAAGCGGGAACCCCTTGGAACCTTTTGATGTACTTTTGCTCATATACAACACCAGATTGGAGCTATTTCGTACAAATTGTCTCGATTTTGTCAATGCGTTGCTTTAGTTTGTGTGTTAAGTGCCCAATCCCTCGAGGTGTCACTTGAGCACTCTGATAGCTAGGACCTGTCGTATCTAGTATTTTCTGTGCGTTTTTAACTGACAAATGCGTTCCGTTTGCCTTAGTGGATGTACTGCGTTTAGTCAAAACAAAAGAACGGGACGTAATAGTGCCAGCGCGTCGGATATATAGTGCGCTCTGACGGCGATCTCTCACGAACTGATTGTTCCCGTCAAAAACAACTTTGTCAACTCACCCGCAGACGACTGACTGACGCCTGCGATATATGCACGAACGAGGAGTGACTGAAGGAGGAGCAAACACACACATGCGGGTATCGGAACGGGACGCTTTCAACACCGCGCTGGGTTTTCACTGACCGGGGAAAGAAACTTGGGTCCGTGCACCCCGTTTCGCGGGACTGCCTGCAAGAATTACCTCGTGCGACACATTCACGCCACAGAAGCCGTGCGATTATAAAAAAAAAAGAGAAATTTAAGTGACTCGTCTCATCTGCCATCTCCTTTCTTTCTTCCTTTTTTTTTTACTGTCACATTCTTCCTTTCTCGCTAACCGGCCAACTTTCCAGTTAAGCTTTCGTTCATTCCTGCTCTTTCAGCTTCTTCTTATTTCTCTCTTTCTTTCTTTTACTTGTTTAATTTGAGTGCAGTGAACCGCGAATTCCCACGTTTTCCCCATTTACAGTGTACAGCTCAACTAGTCGTCACCACATCGTGTCGCCAGGGCTCCGCATTATCATGACATCTTACTTGCCAGAAAGGAGGGATGCGCTGTGCGCTTACTTTTTTTTTAAGGCGTATTAGCATAACCGTCTTGGCGCGCATGGAAAGACGGTTGTGAGCTCACGAGTTCGCTTAGGCTATGTTTAGAACAGTTTTAGTGCGCGAGTACTTTTCTCACTCGACGTTTGATGACTCTACGGCGCGCGCGTTTCTTCTGCCCGCTGATTCCGCCCTATATTTTATTACGGGCCTTACTTGGAACCAGGCGGAGCGGATTCTTGCAAATCAGTGCCATTAGCTGCGAGATTCAGGGACTTTCCGTTCCATGCTACCATTACGTATCGTACGTTCCTGGTGTTTCCTTCATTTTTTTTTTTTCGTTTAGATTTTCGATATCTGCGAGAATGAAAATTTATGTAGTACGCGCGAACACCTGGCTAAACGGGAGTGCCGCAGGTGAGCTTCGTGGGTGGAAAAGAGGCGCCCCACGTCGGCGACGTAACCGTGTGACCGGGTTTATCCATCGCGTTGTACGCGTTAGTGCAGTGTGCAAGCGTGTAGTTGGGCAATGAGCACGGGATCGGTCGCGTGTAGAGTTAAACAGAGTTGCTGAGTGCTCAACTTAGTGAGCGCGAACAATGGACGAAAGAAATGCACTCGGGACAAGTGCGATGCGCGTCCGACCTTTTTCGGTAGAGCTGTGTTTTTTGCGCTCACAATATATCCATGTCAAGAATTCAATTCCCCCACCGCAAAGATGTCGGCCGCATTACGTGTCGCTGAAATGTCACCGAAATGTCTTCGCGCGCATGCTGGAATCCTTGGGTCCTTGGGACTTGCGAAGCACTATGTACCGTAGAGAGTGGTTAGTACAAAAGCATGGTGTGACGAAGATAATGTATTCGGTCCGCTGGTCCGCAGTCGGGACGAATGGAATCAAATCTGACTGACTAAATGAATCGGTTAACTAACAAACAATCCCGGAGCTAATATGGCACGCATTCCCGAACGCGCATCCAATGCTCCAAAGACGAACGCTTTTCTCTTCATCCCCCTTCAAACAATGCGGCCGGTAATCGAACCGTTATGTTGCGTTCTGCTCAGAAACTTAAAGACAGAGCCACTGAGCCTGCGCAATGGGATCTCTCCTATGCAGGTGGCCTTATAGTAACTAGTATTCGGTGCAGCTCGAACCCCCCTACTGACGACGAGAATTTCTGCCTCACTTTTTTTACGTAGCCGAGGCATTCCAGTCTCATAACTGCGTAGAACAGCAAAAGGCTAATTGCACCGCTATATTTAACGAAACAACTGTGTCATAGTGGCACTTCGGCTTGTACAGCGCAGCAGCGGCCACTGTTCCCACGGAAAACAGGCGCGGCGGACGACTGTGTCAATGCGCGCTCGTGCGCGGATATACCACGCGCAACAGTTGCGTGCACGGCAGTGCGGATGAGGTATAGGCCTATGGGGACCGCATTGTTTCGGTGGACGGCAGCGCATGCGTGTACCTGTATAGCGCGTCTGCGCTCGTATGTACGTGTATGCCGCACAACATCTGGCACGCGCAGAGCTGCTGCAGGCTACTACGCGCGCACTCGCGGCGGCCCCGGGGTCGCACTTGCGTGCCCGAGTCCCACTTGCGACGAGGCCTGCTGCTCTGGTTGCCTTGATTGACGACTCGGCGCGCCCGCTTTCGATTGTCCGGTCGGCGGAGTTTAACGCCCCCGTTGCCCCGTTCTCCCTTTTCGACGCCTCCATTCATTCTACGCGCGTCTGCTTTCGTTTATTTGCTATTTTCTTTTATGGTCTATTTAATAATCGCCCGCGCGCGTGTCAGCGTACATTGGCCTAACTGCGTGCAACATAATGAGCGGCGTAACGGGTCAGCGCTGTCCTTTTTCTATGTTTATGTACCGGGCAGGTTTTCGGCATTCTAGCTTTTGAGCGTTCCAGCAGCATTAGACCTTGCTATGGCGTTATGGATTCATCTATATGCGCAATCGTTCGGGGATTTGTTGCATAATAATTAGGAGTTAACGCTTTGCAGGGGCGCCTGCTCTAGCGTAGTGTACTAAGTGCATGCTATAACGCTATCAATACATTATGTCAGTGAGTTTGTGAGGCTTGTGGTAATGAGCTTCAGGGTGCGATTGTGGGAACCCATTAGGTCGCATACCTAATTACCTGTTGGACAAGTACCGACAGAACAAATGAACGTGCGGGTGGCTCCGTAGTTATGTAGACGAAAACAAGATATATTTACTGCGCGTTTAGCATTATGTCTGTCCGCTAGCTCAACTCACTACGCTCGCTTACTCACTCTCTCTCACTCCAATCACTTACTCTTTCGCTCACTTGCTCACTCATACGCCCTCTCACTCATTCAGCTCACTCACTCCACTCGCTCTCTCACTCCACTAGCTCAGTCACTCACTTATCACTTGATTGCTCGCTCTCTCACGCACTCCGCTTGCTTGCTCTCTCACTCCACACACTTACTCGCTCGCTAGCTTGCTTCACTCGCTTTACTCACTCACGCTCACTCCACTCACTGTCTCACTCACCCACTCGCTCGCTCACTAACTACACTCACTCAGTCCACTAATCATCCATGCTGACTCGCTCACTCTTACTCACTCCAATCATTTGCTCACTCACTCAGTCCACTAAATCACACTCACTCATTCATTTGCTCATTCACTCAGTTCACTGAATCACACACACTCACTCGCTCACTCTCACTCACCCACTCCACTCATTTGCTCACCCACTCAGTCCACTGAATCTCACTCACATGCTCACTCATTCAGTCCACTCAATCACACTAACTCTCTCACTCAATCCACTCACTTGCTCGCTCACTTACTCCACTCAAACCACTCGCTTACTCGCTCACTCATTCAGTCCACTCAATCACACTCACTCGCTCACTCACTCCACTCAAACCACTCACTCACTTGCTCACTCATTCATTGCACTCAATCACACTCACTCTCTCGCTCAATCCGCTCACTTGCTTGCTCACTCACTCCATTCAGTTCACTCACTTGCTCGCTCACTCACTCCACTCAAACCCTTCACTCACGTGCTCACTCATTCAATCCACTCAATCACACTCACTCAGTCCACTCACTCGCTCACTCATTCAGTCCACTCAATCACACTCACTCGCTCACTCAATCAACTCATTCACTTGCTCGCTCACTCACTCCACTCATTTGCTCGCTCACTAATTCCACTCAAACCACTCACTTACTCACTCACTCATTCAGTCCACTCAATCACACCCGCTCGCTCACTCACTCCACTCAGTCACTCCACTGAGCCACTCCACTCACTTAGTCGGTCACTTGCTCAATCACTACCTCACTCGATCCACTTGCTCCACGTGCTCCCTGCAGGGAAGCAGTGCCCTTTCTCATCGAACCTCACTCTCTCGCTCCATTTTCTCGGTAGCTTGCTTTCACTCATTCACTTACTAAATATATTATCAACGTGCTAACAACGCGCAGACCCGCCGTGGCTGCTTAGTGGCTTTGGCGTTGCGCCGCTAAGCACGAGGTCGTGTGATCGAATCTCGGCCGCGGCGGCCGCATTTCGATGAGGGCGAAATGCAAAAACACCCATGTGCCGCGCATTGTGGGCACTCTAAAGAACCCCAGGGGGTCAAAATTAATCCAGAGTCCCTCAATACGGCGTGCCTCATAATGATAACGTGGCTTTGGCACAAAACATCCCAGATATTTTTTCTTTACTTTTTCTTTTTTTTTTTAAACAAACGCGTATTTTGAAAGGATTTCTTTTCAAGAGCCGCGAAACCGCGTTACATTGCTTTCGCACTTCTTGGCACGCAGACAAATCGCAGCACTGCTGAACTGAGCGTGACACGCACTCGCAACTGTTCCAAGTGGCAGTGCTACCACCATGGCATATCGTACGCAAATCAACAAGGGGTACTCTGGCATTGCGACTGTGTAGCTATAGCATTGGAATGGTGCGTAGTTGTGCAGATAATTGTGTGATCGTCGTTGCTTGTGGCGTCTCAGACATTTTTGAGGCGTCGTTTCAATACTACGCTTCGTCTTTCTAAGTTTCCACGAGTGAGATTTTACTAAACGCGTGAAGGCAATAACTTTTGTGCGCCCATACTCAATCATCGGCAATTGTTGCATATACAACGCTACACTTTTGTTGAAAATGATCAATTAGCAGAATGAAATAGCCGTCTGAAGTGCCAAGTTTAGACAAGTATAGGCGTGCGACCGGTCATCCACGCGCTGGCTGAAATGCCATACTTGCAGCTCCCGTAGGCAGTATATATAGCGCCAGAATTTCCTGTGGAAATTATATTTGTATGAAACTGTGTCTGTCTTTGGAGTATTGAAACCTGCCGGGCTGTGTACAGTGGCTATGGCGTTCTGTGATGCATGATGTGAGGTCGCGGGTTCGAGTTCCAGCCGTGGCGGCCGCATTTACATGAGCGGGAAAGCGAGTATGCTCGCTTACTTAGACTCACGGATTCACGTGCACGTCGTTAATGAACCCCAAGCAGTCAACATTTAAATTATGGGGTTTTACGTGCCAAAACCACTTTCTGATTATGAGGCACGCCGTAGTAGTGGAGGTCTCCGGAAATTTCGACCACCTGGGGTTCTTTAACGTGCACCTAAATTTAAGTACACGGGTGTTTTCGCACCCATCGATATGTGGCCGCCGTAGCCGGGATTCGATCCCACGACCTCGTGCTCAGCAGCCCAACACCATAGCCACTGAGCAACCACGGCGGCTAAGCAGTCAAACTTAATCCGGACCCGTCTACTATACGGTGCCCCTCATAACGCAGTGTTAGTCCGCAACGTTAAACCACACAATTAATTTTCACCCGTCCGTACATTCGTCCATCCGTACATACATACATACATACATACATACATACATACATACATACATACATACATACATACATACATACATACATACATACATACATACATACATACATACATACATACATACATACATACATACATACATACATCTTTATTTCTGCAGTTCAAGAGATATTGCAGTCTGAAGTGGTGCAGCCATGTTGAGCAGTTAGTTAGCCTAGGCTTAACTTTAAGAATCTGCACTAAGTTGGCCTGCTGCCGCGTCTCACACTGAGGTGAGGCTGTCTTCTTTGGGGCTGAAAGAAGGAGCAACCGCAAGTCAGGCGATGCATCATTCACTTCGGTCAAGCGCGAACTGTAAACCGTTCGCGTTAATATTTTGTTTTCTTCTCCCCTTCTTGCTTTCTCCCACGTCAGCGGGTCAGCGGTGTTACGGCACCATTCGATGCGCTAACCTCTTAACCGCGTAGAAAAAGAAGAACAAGACAGTGCGTCAGCAAGCTTAAGAAGGAACAGAAGCGTGCCGACTAACAGCGAGGGTGCGGCTTGTTGGAAGGCAGGGGAACACGCCCGTGGAATGCAGCCAGTTCAAACCGATATGGACGCAGAAACAACAGAGGCCCAGCGTGCAGTCGGAGAGAGCGCCAGAAACAGAGAGACAGGCCGTGCATTCGAAGGCGCCTCTCCCGGCATATCGCGAGTGGCGTTCTGGCGCCTCGTCGCCGAGCCTAGCTCGACTCGGAGGACAAATAAACAGTCGCCGCGATGGAAGGAGCCCCAAGAAGCGCCGGAGGAGGATAACAATAATAAAAGAAGACGATGAGGAGGACGAGGAAGGGGGAAAAGACAAACAAGTCGAGCTAGATAAAGTGAAAGCGCACCGAGGAGAGGGCAGGACCAAAAAAACAAAAGAGAGAGAGAGAGAGAGAGAGGAAACACGCTGATGCTCGCGTCTTCTCGCACGCCCGAGTGCGCGGTTCTCTCGGCAAGCTCGAAGCGTTCTTTCTTTCTTTCTTTCCTTCTTTCTTTCTTTCTTAATTTCTTAATTTCTATTTTACTGTATTTCGAGGCGTAACACTGCAAAGAAAAAAAGAAGATGTTTCCTCTCCCTTCTTCCTTCTCCTTCTTCGCCAACACCCGAGCGCGCGATGTAACCCGCAGGCCCGTGCAGTCGTGTATAGTAGTGGCCCGAGTAGCGGGCCATACCCAATTTTAGAAACAGGACAGGACGAGCGGCTTGCGTGCACGCTCGATCGCCGCCGCGACCCGCGGAGCTGCACAGCGAAGCCTACAGCTTCTCTACTCGTGACAGACCAGAGGTTTTCCATCGTGGAGTCGGGGTGAAGTCGCGCTCTTATCTGCCACCGGATGCTGCGAAGCTCGAGAAACGCTCTAGCGCTGCCCGCCTTTATTGTTATGTCTCCACTGCAATAATTACTCAATGGGATCAACAGTGATCCAACAACGGATGTGCCTGGAACCAGTGTTTGGACTTCTCTTGACTTTTCTCAGTCCCCTTGTCGAAACGTTGGCTTCAGGGGCATTCCTTTTTTCGGCCACTATATGTTCATGGAGGTAGGTAAGAACTAAGACGGACCATTGCGCAACGCGATTCAAATCAAACGAGTGGGCCTAATGCGTGATCCGTTACGTCAGAGTGCGCGGTTTGTTGTAGCGTTCCCGCTCTGCAGGCACAACTATGGCAGGCAGCTTAACAAGTGCGCATCAAACAAAATCCGCCGGGAACCAAACATTCACGACTAATACGCCGAGTCTCGGAGGTCATGTGTTGAGCCTACACTGCGAGGGAAGAAAGCAAAGGAGATGGCGTCTCGGAGATCTGCGGCCGTCGTTGCCAAGAGTTGCCACGGCTAGCAGCATGACATAATGCCCCGTCCTATTTTATTTCCTTCTCCATGACTATGCTGGTCACTTCGACCCTCCATCTTCCCGTGCACCTCTGTCTTGTAATATGTATGTACTTAGTCTGACAATACGGGACACGTGTTGGAGCAAAAAGCGAGAGGGTACGCGCTTGACTTGGCACTTGTTTCACGTGACGGCATGGCGTGTGGCTATCACGTGACTGGGGCAGGACACCTGCGTCGTCACAGACGGCTTATTTTTGCCTTTGCTTTCACACCATAACAGGTATCCATCACACGGGGCAAGACACCGAGTCCAACGTCGCACACGCATGCACCGCGTCGCATATTGAGCAGATCACAGGCTATATGTATAGCATGCTATAGGCTAATTTCACCCGACGATGTTCTCGTTTTACACATTTGCGGGTTCAGTTCCCAGAAGCAGTCTATCCGGATCCAGCTATCTTTAGCACCATCTACAGAGTGTTTTAGCTAACACTTAACAAAAATTGCTTTTGGCATATAGCACGATTCTAGTCCATGAGCTGGTTTATTCGAAGAGGCAAACATTACTTGCAAAAAAAAAATAAGTGCATAATCGACTAATTAACAAACATTCACTAATTAAGTTTTAAACTAATTACCTTATGGCACATATTGAAATTTACAAATCCTTGCGGGTGAGACTGCAAGGCATATCCACTTGAAAAGAATTGCGTCGATGGTACCATTTAAGAGACATGTACGTACGGTCAAACTTGCGGTAAAAATGCATTGTCGTCCCGCTTACTTTCTTAACAAAACGTCGTTTTATGCATTGAAGCACGAACGTAACTGGCACGCCAGTGCATTTCTCCGCAAAGTTCGGGAATTATTATGTGGAAAGTGGTGTCATCCTGAGACTTTGTTCCAAGTGGATTTGCCTTGCGAACTCCTGGACTAGAATTTGTAAATTGCGATATGTGACATGAGTTAATTAGTTAAAAAACTTAATTGGTGAATTTGTGATTTTGATGTCGATTATGCATTACAATTTTTGGGGCAAGTAATGCGCGCCTTTTCGAGTAGACTAGCTTATGACTAGAATTGTGCTATCTGCCACAGACCTTTTTTTTAGTGTTCGCTGGAACACCCGGGATATACTGCTTAGCAGGTCTGACCGCCGCCTTTGTAAGGTGATCCGCAACTATCGGGGATGTCTGGCGGTCACGGGTTAACCGCAAGATTCGCGATGGGGGTAGTGAGACAGAGAGAGAGAAAGGCAAAGGAAAGGCAGGGAGGTTAACCAGAGATTATGTCCGGCTGGCTACCCTGTACAGGTAGAAGGGCAAACAGATGCGATGGGGGTGGGGGGGGGGGGGATTGGGGGTCAAATACTGCGCCGGAGAGGTCAATTCATGTTGTGACAAGGAACAAGGTTTTCTTTGTGTGTTTTTTTTTTAATGAGCAGTGGACGTACCTAGTTAGGTTGCACCGGGACAAGCATAGTCTCAGTGGAGTTTTTTTTTATTATTTTGGGGAGGGGGTGGAGGCGGGGTGGGTGGGGGGGAAGCCTGACAGGTGTAGCCGCTCGGACGAGGATCCGAGTGGACGAGCTTGAGCAACACGCGCACCGCCACACCGTTATACCACACAAGCACCGTGCATAGTCGAATACGTCCTGGAATTCTGTGGAAGTGCATTGATGTTCCATTTAACGTTTACGAGCACTGTGAAAGAATGAAGTGATAATAAGTATCAATCGGAGCATCAATGCATTTCGCTGCAGACTTCCAGAACGCATTTCTCGAAACTGCTGCTAAGGACAGGATTTATTGCTCAGTGGACGTGACATTTATACTGCTCAACTTCAATTCCTCAGTTTGCACACGTGTCCTGATGTGAACGTTTACACGAGTTATTGCTGAAACTTTCTTAATTAACTAAGATCGTGCTGCGATTTCTCGAGCGAGCAATAGTCACTTCTCGAAATGACCCGGCTAATATGACAGAATTGGCGTGCCAAAAAAAAAAGAAAGAAAAAAAGTTTAATGTATATTTCTACTGAAAAAGATCACCAGGATCGCAGGTGCGCGTACAGTGAACCACAGATAAATTGGAGTGCGCATTTCACCTGCACGCGGAGCGCAATGATAAATGAGCTCAGCTCAAATTAGGGCGAACAATTGGCCTGCCAGCGTCTCGCGCATTCCTCATATTGCAATAACGGCATTTCGTAATGGCACGAATAGCGGTGTTTCATAATGAAACATTCCTGCAGATTCGCGTCGAGAGGAACCTGTGTCTTTGAAGATTTACGTAAAGCCTAATTGAAACGCCGCCTCTTCGTGTTTTCGTTCCTCCGTAGATTCTCATCTGCCGGGACGCGACATTAGGGATCCTTCTCTCTCTCTCTCCCCCTCTATCTCTTTCTCCCCCTTTCTATTTTTTTTCTTTTCTTTATTTGAACGTTCGCTCGGATGGAGTTTCATAAAGACCTGGGGCCACTGACCGCGGCAAATGTCTGCCATACACCGCTTTCGTGTAACCCACGCCTAATTATTATTTATTGAATCACGGTATACCGTCGCACGGGCAGCTGCTTGTCGCATACAAAAGGCTGCCAACGTTTTTCGCAATGAGCGCCAAATCTCCGTTTAGAGGGTCAGTCAACTCGCGCGAGTCAAGTCAACTCTAACCACTGTAACCTATGTCATTGTGAACCGGTATTTTTGACACTGACATTTTGTTTTCAGAATAAAATAAACTAACACGTGAAATTACAGAAGCGTTCCATATAAGGAGGTGTGCTGAAAGCTGCATCAGTCAGCCATCGGTTGCTACATCACCGACAAAGAATTTGTATTCTTCAATACTGCTTGAACCTTTGTAACCTGTTTTTATGAATTGACGACGCGTTTTACACATGTCCAGTGCAGATAGCTGGTGCTTGTATGTTCTGTCTCTTTCCAAAAATACACAGTTGTGAGTATAGTGCTCGTGTGTCCACCTTCTCTGCGTCCTTGTCTATTGTGCGCGCTACAAATTTCATCATGAGCACTTACGAACTCGCCCAACTATAAGTTCTGCTATACCTAACTCAGCGAATTGCATCGACGGACCCCTAACGGTCGGGTACCTTTTTGATTAATTCCACATTGATGAGAGAGAGAAAAGTCCTTTGTCCAAAGGTTAAGCCTACTTAGTATCCCGTGCCTAAGCGAACGCGGGCACGCCTTTAGAACTACGAACCATCAGAGACCACCGAAACATTGGCGAGAATAACGTATTGTGACGTCACAGTCAAGGGCCGACCTTTATTGAGCCTGAGAGACGCGGCGAAGGCCCCTCGGCCCAGTCCACTATGATGATGCGACTACCCGCGCGATGAAGAAGAGGAGCACACACATGTTGATGATAATGTACAGATGATGAAGAAGTGCTCAATAAGTGCCCACAGTATCTATAATTAGCTCGAACACGTGCTCGAACTATTTCATTGTGAAATCGCATGTATTATTTATTTTGCATTGAAGCAGAAAGAGCGGCGTGGATCGCCTTAGGGATGAAAAGGAAGACGACTAATCCACGCCTTGTACCTGCATCCCACGAGCTTCGTAACTTCTCACAGTGCTGCTCTCTAAAGTTGTAAACTCTTCCTTATACGGTTAATTCCTTAATTTTAAATAATTCGCTTACTTCCTACATTCACTTCCATCGCCTCGTCTGGTTTCTGTCGCACTGCCGATACGCAGGCATTTTCCAACAGTTGAGTCTAACCTGGTTCTGAGCCACCACGTAATCGCCGTATGCGCGCACGTTGTTAGCCTAAATCCTGCAGGTGGCGTATACGAGGTTCAATGTGGCGCAGACAACTGCACCACTCAACCTTCGACGTGTTTGTAGTTATCTTTAAAGCATCGGGTTTGAGTTACAGCAAGACGAAGCGCCAGACAAGGGTGACCAGACTGCCGCCCCGTTTGACCCGCATTTTCGTATCTTCCGCCTCACGCGGCTTGCGCTATCGTCGAGTTCTATCGCATGATCCTCGGCTCGCTTGTGTATACAACAAGCGGAAGGACGTACGTACAAAATCCCACACCCAATTAACGCAACAGGCGCGATTGAGCGATATGTCTGCATCACGTGTGCACTCCATCGCACTCTATACAGCCGAGAAGTGTTCGGTGTAACTATCGTTGCCGCTCCGAACCTAGTCAGCGAGCTTGGTCTACAGCTACTTGCTTCGCTGAAGCGGCGCAGCGTTCAGGAAACAGCGAGGACTGCTGAGGTGAACGTTAGCGTGCGGATGCAGGGAGTTAACTAAAAATTGAATTATGGGGTTTTACGTGGCAAAGCCACGATCCGATTGTGAGGCACGCCGCAGTGGGGAACTCGGGAAATTTGTGCCACCAGGGGTTCTTTAACGTGCACCTTAATCTAAGTATACACAGGGTTCCCAAGTCTGATAGAACTTATAAACGATCTTAGCTGATAAGAACAGACATCGTCATGAGAGAGTTAACCTGCCGCTGAGGCTTAGTGGCAGCGTCGTTCCGTTCGTATCTCGAGCTCCGTGATCCGACTGGGATGGGCGATACTTAAATGCAACAGCGTATGCAAGCCTTAATGCTCGCGACCACCATTGCACGTAGTACGTGGGCAATGGGAAGCAACGAACGTTTCATATTGTGATGAAAGGAAATTCCGCGGCTTCTTTGTATGCACATATTTATTTTTGTTACAGCTAGTAAAACTCATCGACTCCTTATCGATGGCGGAAGAGGGGCGTTCGCGCGTCGTTAGTAACTGCGTCCCGCGTACAAAACGCCAAACGCAACTAGAGAAATCTTTTGAGAGAGAGAGAGAGACAGCGAAGCAATCCCGCATTGCCGTTTCGCCCTTGTGAAAAGACGGCGCGGCGTTTCCGGCATTGTTTTTCTTGCTTCGACGTTTGGCCCCGGCGGAGGCTGAAAGTGCGTGCGGACGAGCACGTAGGCACCGCTGCATGATGTTAAGAAAGAAAGAAGGAAGGAAGGAAAGGGAAACGGACTGGTGTACCTTATACGCGCGCTAACGATGATGTACATTACACTGCGTCACTGTTTCTAGTGTTGTACAGCGACGCCGAATAATGGGAACACACGCACGCAAAGCAGAACAACAGCTCGCCTCTCGGTCTGTGCTTTTATACACGGCACCGTGCCGTGTATAAAGTCAGCCCGGTTGCGATTACATCGCTTCGTCGATTGGCCGAGCGGAGATTAAGGACGCGCTTGAGAACTGACCGCGCGCGCGACCAGGGAGTGTTCTTACACGTACCCGTTTGCACAAGCCGTACAGTTCATTTGCATGCGCGCGACGAAAAACAACGCTGGCCTAGTTCTTTTTGAGCCGGAACATGTTTGCGAGGAATGAAAAATTGCCATTCAAAGGCAGCGCGGCGGAGTGCCGGAAAGGAGTGGGCGCTGTCGTTATTATTGTAACATTTGTGAGAAGCGATGATACATGTATGGTGCGCCGTGAACCGTACTTTGCGAAGCTTGTACCATTAGGAAGGGCTGTTAGAGCGTTTTAGCATAGCGCCAGCGCTTTGCCGTTACAACTACAGATTGCATGTGGACATACAAACGGTGGTCCAATATCATCACGATCGCCCTGACCACTGTCATCGAAGGGACTCGTGCGCAGTTGCTATGGAATGGCCTGCTCAGCCCTCGGTCGATTAGGCGCTTCAATCGCTATGTACTACAGGTGTCCGTTAAATTACCACATAGTCCGAAGCGAACCGAAGGCTGTTTAAGTTGCCACGGTTGCACGATGGGACTGCACGTGTCAGACAAGGTGAATGAACGAAGGGATCCAGCGGTTGCGGCATGCAGTTTTGAGTTTGCTAGGAAATCCTCGTCGGCATTCAAACGTGGCGTGGCTTATAGCTGCAGCACACGTAAAGCTGGCGGACGGCACTTACGTATGACGTTAGCAGCAACGTAAGAAGGGTCTGATCGAGGCCGATTCATTCAACCCAGGGTGCATTTTTTTGTCAACATTTTATGCGAAGCCTCGCTCAACACAAGACAACACACGCGTCCCACACCCATACGCCTTTGTTTCCACGAGAAGAAGAAGAAGAAGAAGAAGAAGAAGAAGAAGAAGAAGAAGAAGCACGTCTCTCCTAAATATCCGCTCTCCTCGCGGGAACAAAATATCGCGTGCATTTGAGTGTGGTGCCGCCTTGTGCTTGAGTTCATTTAATAATACCTTACGTTCTTCTTCAAGTTCAGGACACTTTAATATGTAGTGTTAAATTTCCCCAACACGACCATTATGGGCCGAGTCCTGTCCTGCACCGCCGAGCTGGAGTTTGCGCTGACCCTGTACGGATGCGGTGCAGGAAAGTGGCATCAATTCTGTTAAGTCCTCTAATTACACGAGGTTGATGCGGTGGAGACCACGATGGACGGAGGTGCTTATAAGATGGCCTGCTGCGTGTGCTTTTCTGCGTCCTGAGGAGCCTTCTTCGTTGGCTTGAACTACAGGGCTTTGCGCGCCATACTGTCAGCGGCATAGCTGCCTGCTACGCCGATACGGGAAGGTGTATACCCACTGGAACTTGATGGTAAATGCGACTTTCTCTAATTCTTTAACGGCACGCTGGATGCACCAATCTATGGGGAGCCCGCGCAGTAATAATTGCAGTGCATCCTAGCTGTCTGAAAAAATAACAACGGGCTGAGGCTGATAGGCATTCACACTCCCGTGATGGCACAACGCCCGTAAGGGAACTTGCATAGCCGCTGGCACCCGATGCCCCTCGAGGTAAGATTATAAGAAACTCTATGCTCGGAGCTCATAGCAACCAGAACTTCGAGGCCATACATATAGTGACCCTGTTCTCCCATCTGGCTTCACCACCATCATGATGATGAGGTACAGAGACACAAGGAAAAGAAGCAAGGAAATCGTGAATATAGTAACTAAGAACTGTGCTCTTTGAAAGGTGAGACCAGACCACAGCCAAAGAAATGTGCCGATAGACGGCGTACAGTATGATGTCGCTGTGCTTCAAGTTGCTGCCGCGATGTAAGGGGGATGAAACGGAACGGCATGCCGAAGGCCAGCGGATCGAGATGCGTCCTTGTGAGAAGGCACGTCTCGAAAAGAACAAAAGCGAGCACGACGACACGCTTACGGCTCCACGAGAACCAAAACGAAGTGCACAAAAGCTAGCCGGACCTCGTCTCCTTAGCGCCCGTGCGCACATTATTTCGTTCCTCGCCACTGGTTCCGTTCCCGTGTACGGATCGCCCGCTTAGATCCGTGCTGAGAATGCTTGCGTCGGTATAGCAGTCTGCTTTGTACTTGGTTATAGGCTCTTTCGCTCGCCCTTTTACGCAACTCTCCCTCAATCGCCGAGATGACTCAGCACCTGACGATTCAAACGCGACCGTGTTCCGACGTTGGTCGAGTACAACCGGTGTAAGCCTTGGGATATGCTCTGTACCGGAGGTGGGAGAATAAAAAACGTTTTCGAATGCGAAACGAATGTGATTAATAAGTATTAAATATTGAATGGTCAAATGCAGACGCCAACACTTACAGCAGGAATATATGTTTCGGTAAAGTTTGGTACCACGCCAATACTGATCAGCGCAAAAAAGACATCTAAATATGAGCAAGGAGTCAATTTTATCCGCAAGGCCACTAACTGCCGTTAAAAAGAAACTACGTGAATGGCCTTTCAACGTATTTAGAACTTGATTGGAAGCAAACTATCAAAGAAAAAATGCCTGCTGTATGACTAGCTTTCGAAAAACACTAAACGTACGGTTAGCCGGGAAAAATCAAAAACGAAGTTGTGGAAAAGGGGAGAAACGAAAAGCTTATTTGGATAAGAAAAGCCCACTCCTGCTTTATAGAGGTTAGAATGACCGGACTTCATTTTTACGTCACCTTCATTTTGCATGTAACCCATCGAACTTCATTTTACCCATGTAAATACCGAGTCCACCTTCTCACGCCTCTCTCTTCACTCTCTTTCGCTCTCTGTTTCGCCGTCTCTCTCTCTCTCTACACGTGAACGCGGTCTACGTACATAATGTAAATATAAAGGGAAAATCAGACATCCACCCGTTCGTAGCAATTGCTACAAACGTTTTTCTACAAGCGTTGTGCTACAAGCGATTTTCCCTTTAGTTGCGCAAGTAGGCCAGTATTCGTAAGCAGGCAGTAAGTTTTTGCACTGCCGTGTTTCTTCATGTTTGTGTGCAGCGGTTTTATCCTGAAAGTCTTGGCATAGTGGATGACTAGCGTGTTGTGTTGCCAAACGAAAAAGTGGCGACAAGTTTCCGTAAATGTTAGTGTATGAAATATTGGTTAGCGGGACTCAGCAATTACTAAAGCACTGGCAGATGCACGCGGAACACCAAGACGTATAAGAAGGCTTCTGGCCAGCTATTGTTGAATTGTTTCCTTTAGATTACCGGATATTACATGTAGCACAGGAGCAGAATATGTTATTCTTTGTCTAATGATTGCCGAGTGAATGCGTGATAAGGAAGAGGTTGAACTACCCCATCTCACTCCAGCAAATCGACAAAGAATGTTGATTAGTGAGTTGACTTCTTTCAATGCTCCCTCCCTTCTGCAACGTATTCGGAAATTGAATTCAGAAACAAAGTAATAAACAAATAACCAAGTAACTTGCCCAGTATTTAGTTAAAAAAACACAGCACAGAAGGCCATTACATCCTAACGCGAGATTAAATTAATGGGCAACTCGAAATGATGGGAACATGGAATATTGCAGGGACATCGAGATGCAGCTGCATTCTACAAATGCTACAAAACACCTCTGCAAAACATGCGCGGAAACTCTGCAGAGCGTGTAGAATGCTTTAATGCCAAAGTATTCGATAGAATGCTGTGTTGCGTTGGGATATATCGCCAGGGTAGTTGGTGGCGATCGCTCCCTATGTGGAAAATTCTGGCAACGCTTCCTACAAAATGCGCTTCATCCGACTGCTGAGCGTTATTGCTGTCAGTATATGAAAAGCTGCGACGTGCGGTTGGCTACAGAAAAAAAAACAAAGAAAACGATAATCATGGAAAGTCCGCGGTGTCCTCAAGGCGAAGGGAGGAAGAGTGGTGGAGACCTTGTGACTCAGGAGTCAGACAGTTGAGCCGGGCTGGGCCGTGGCTTTGCGGAGTGTAAACGTGGAATCCAGTGCGAATAAGCAAGCAAAAGGCCTAATTAAATATGCAGCAGCGTCGTCCATGTCAGACACGCGTGAATCGCCGAGTGAGTCACGTTATATCGTCGCGCTGTTAGTCGAACCGTGCGGCGGCAGTTATACGAGGAACGTTGCCGTCACGTACTCCGAGGGCGTGACGCTATGGAGGTCCGGAAAAAGTTTCGTAAACAATAGAGTTCATTGACCTATAGTACAGTACAGTAGCTCACCGTCTACCACTTCCAGGCACAGCGATTACTTTTTGGTGTTGCATGCTTACGTGATGGATCCTAGAATGATAAGGGGGAACAACTGATGCGTACCGGCCAACCCTACCGAATTCTCCGTAAAGTTTACGAATTCGAGCTGGGATTGTGCGGTCTTACAAATGTTTCGTCAAGTTTTACGAATGAATTTTGTTTGCGAAAAATCGTCGCTCGTCGGTCTCCCACCATACCACTGGAATTCCTGGAAGTCTGCTGATTGCGAAAGGACACCAAAGATTATAGCTACCATCAGCTTATTTGTTCAGACAACGGTTCCTGAAGCAGGTGAAATCGGCAGCAGCAATTAATGTGGCTTCAAAAGTCGCTGTAATCTGAAAATAGTGCGTTGCTTGTCAGTTTATAGAGTTGCGTGTTTGCCGCTACTTGTGTGCTGCGTGTATGCATACATGTATATCGTCATTAATAAAGCGCCTATCTCTCAAAACGCCTAGCTCAGGGCAAACCTTAAAAACAACTAGTGCTATGTCTCGCCCTCCCCCTTTCCTGTGTTGTGCTCGCGGGCTTTTATTTCTTTTTCACAAATTTTAACGTTTCACAGGTTGGCAGGTATGCTAACGTACTGGCATACACCCGTATGGGTTAGATAGTTAGCGGGTGTAGCCGATATTCTATTTGAGATCAAGCGGGAGAAGTGGTTTTGGGCAGGTCATATGATGCGTCGAGCAATTACCGGTGGGGTCTATTGGAGTATACACAATGGGCACCGGCTGAAGTTGAATGGAATCGAAGGCGGCGGATGAGCAGGTTTTACGATGAGATTAGCAAATTCCCAGGCTTTTTTTTGTTTTTCTTGAAATGACAATAAAATAAAGAGATGTAGTCATCCTACAATGTGACGGCTGCTCTTTTTCTCATAGCAGAAACAACAACAACAACAATAATATATATATATATATATATATATATATATATATATATATATATATATATATATATATATATATATATATATATATATATATATATATATATATATATATATATATAGTAAGAAAATAAAAGAAAACACGTTACAGGGCCAGAAATACACAGAACACAGTCCTATACATCCACGAACATATAAATATAAAAGGCAAAGGCAAGCTTCACTACAATGGATTTGTATAGAAATTCACAAACAAAGTCACACAACCGACCGCGATGTAGACTGCGATGAGCGTGTAAACAGATGAGTAATTACAGAGTTAGAATAATAGACACACAGAATATGACAGTCAAGAGTGAGTTTCAGGACAGAATACAAAAAATGGCTGTGGCTTAGGTAAGGTTAAGCCCAGGATGCGAAGCATACTAGCCTTTATTTTAGTTGTTGAACCACTGTTTAGCCTGGTGAACTGCTGTTGCTTGGCTATATTTGGTTCGGCTAGACGAAGAAACAACTCATGCATTACTTCTTCGCCTTCAAGAGTGGAACGCGACAGCGTTCCCGTCGACCCGCCAAGGGGTGTAAGACAATGGGCTACAGGGCAGCGACTACGCGCCCCGCATTGGACGCGGTGAGCGTCGAGCAAAGCAGCGTTCGGCGCGGCAACGAAATGTGCGCCTGAGCAAGAGACGCACGCCTTAGAAACAGCGCGTTTCTAAGGCAACACCGCATTCACTAGAGGCGCTTTTGTACCGCTTTGAAGCGTTGTACTCGTGGCTCAGTGGTAGCGTCTCCGTCCCACACTCCGGAGACCCTGGTTCGATTCCCACCCAGCCCGTCTTGCAAGAGTTGAGCCAAAGCCACTTCTCCTTTGTCGTGACGTCACGGTGTCACGTGATTTCATGGTCACCGCCGCGCCTGAGGAGCTGGGTTGAGCCCTCGTAATATGCTTCGCATAAAAATATATCACGTAATTGCAAGCACTAACAATTACAAATAATGAAAGCATGTTGTAGTTGCATTTGGTGTCTATTCAGTGCAATATCTAGTACTTGTTGAGAATGCTTGCATCTTCGTAAAAATGTTTGAGTGCATTCAATGCTTTTCACTATGTTATTTTCGATGGCCATCGGCCAAGCAGTTTTGCGAGTGAGAAAGGTCATTGAGGATCTATGGAGCGTAGCGCTCGTTTTAACTGCCGTCTTTGCGTCGCGTGTCTGGGTCATTTGAGGAGGAGAGGGTGAGCGTCCTCATCGTCCTTGCCACAGGAGCAAGTTGGGAAAGAAGCCCATTTTATCCGATATAGAAGGTGTTTTGTGTATGCTGTCCCAAGGCGCAGTCGATGAATTAGTGTCTCGGTACTTTTCGAAAGTTCTACATGCACGCGGTATTTGAGTTGAGGGTTCACTTAGCAAAGAACTTATTCTTTAGTATTTTTACTGAACCAGGTTGACATACACAAGTCCTTCTTTAGTGCTCTTAATATGTGTTGCGTATCCATTAGTAATAAAAGGATTAGTTGAATTGCTGCATCCTTATGGGCCGATTTTGTCAACGAGTCCGCTAATTAGTTGCCTGCTATACACCAGGCTTATAGGACGGGGTCCGCTGACGCAAATCGCTATACAGGTGTAATTGGACATCGCTGGGAGAGGCCTTCGCCTTGCAAGTGGGCGTTGATTAGGCTAATTATACTGATGACGGCGTCGACGGATGGGTATCGTGGGGTGATGGTGGTAGTGATGATGGTAATGATGATGATTTCTGCATTCTGCGCTTGTTTTTTTGCATATGCACCATCGCAAGTGGGAGTATGTGATTGCTCGGGCGTACCAAGACACTTCTCAGAGCAAGCATCGTAGTTTTTACTATTTTAATATAAGAGAATAGTTTCCATGTTCCTTTTTGCCTATGATGGTTTGCAGTTGCTCCTGAGCTTCTCAAAACTCGCGGGAAACTCAAAACTCGCGTGCGTGTGAAAGGATATAAGATTCAGGAGAACTGAATTTCCAGAATTCTGTCGGTGTTAACAGCGACAATTCTTTTAACGATTTTAGATTGTTATCTTCATACAACCGCTATTAATTTGATGGCTAGTTCTACATCCAACGTACCGGCATCTGTATAGGATCAGCCATAGCCCCCATTTTGTGCGACATTTTTTAAATCCTTTGTTGACAGTGTAATTTCGGCTAAGTTGGTGGACACGCCCTTAACGCGAGTGTTTGGTACGTTGACTACTACTTAATTGTTATGAAGAAATGTATCTGTATGCATTTTCGTGACGCGGTCTAATAAATTTTGGACACGTTCATGAACTGATCGGGAGGACTTATGTTCACATACGAATTGCCAATTAACAACCGCATTCATATTCTCGATATTAATCTCTGTTTTTCTTTGAATCAGCATGTATGCTGGGTATATAATCTCAGATCTAAGAAAACCGTGTTGCGGTGTGACAGCGCACACTCTAAATTGATTAAGAGAGGCATAGCAACCACGTGCATTAAGGCAGCCCTAAGTAAGTCGTGTCAGCATGAGTGCGAGCGAAGTTTTCTTTAAATCAGATAGCACAATTACAGAACGCATGTTTTCCCCGTCATGTCATCACGTCCATATGCGAAGCTATCTTGCAGAGGAAAAAAAGAATAAGTTCGAAACCAGCACACAAAGAAAAAACAAAGACAAGAGACCAGCGCACGTGGTGTCTTACTTGCACATGTCACACAATCTAAAGAAAGTTTCCAATATGCATAATGTTAATTTCCTTTTCAGTGCCCCGTGCAAGCTTTCCTCGATATGCAATTGTATGAAAAAGATTATGGAGTTTTACTTGTCAAAACCACTCTCTGATTATGAAGTACGCCGTAGTGGGGGACTCCGGAAATTTGTACTACCTGGCGTTCTTTAACGTGCACCTAAATCTAAGTACACGGGCGTTTTCGCATTTCGCCCCCATCGAAATGCGGCTGCTGTGGCCGGCTTCCAATCGTATTAAAACGCTCGAAAGGCCCCTGTGCATCACAACTCATAAATCTCGTTTCACTGACTGCAGGTGCAAAGTTATCCATCATATACCACTAAGTTGTGGGAAAACATATATAGGGCAAACGGGACAGTGTTTCAATGACAGAGCACGTCAGCACAGCAGTAACGTAAAGAATGGCGATGGGAGTCATTTAGCAGGACGTTGTAACAGGTGTCCCTGCACCCCCTTATTTGAAAAAAAAATTCACAGGGAAAGGAAAAGGTAAGAGGGAAAAGCAAATGATAGAGGCTTATTACATTAGAAAGGAAGGAGATAAATGTGTAAACGCTCCCTCTCTTGCGTTGTCGGTAAAAGAAATAGCTTTTTTGCATTAAAGACCATGATGTAGCTGATTTTGACGATGTATTTACGACTCCTGTGCTCATGCCTTTGCTGGAAAAGATATAAAATGGCTGGAGAATTTCAAAGGCAGTCAGCGCTTGTCTGTGGTATTTGTTTCCTCGTGGCCTTGTCTTATTCGCGCTGTTCAACCTCAGTTCTCAATACTGTTCATATACCGCGACGCCAGTCACATTGAAAATGAGGATGTTCGAATGTCTTTATTCTGAAACATTTCAGCACCGACTTGAACCGCGAGAGCGGTGCCCGATACAGAGCGAAAGAGTGCCCGTATTCGTGACTACTCGAAAGAAGGGGCTGTCGACCAACCATGACGTCATATTGAACCTGCTAGCGAAGCTCGCCGGTCAACTTTGTGAATTCTACCTGCGAATAGGAATGTGCGTAGGAGCAGTCGGTCTTCCATGCAGCGTCATTATGGTTCCACGCTAGCTCAATATCCGAGGAGGAAGGCATCCTCGGCTACCGTCGTTCTACTGCCACTAAACTGAAGCTGGACAAATAAACCCGAGGAGAGGGGAAAAAAAAAAAAGAAACGTGCTACCCCTTTCCACGTGTCAAAGAGACCTGACGTGCTTTTGACGTCACTCCGACAGGTGGGGCTTTCCTTCAGTCTCCTTTTACGTGGCACCCGACCCCATATCGACGCGCAAAGGACTACCGCGTGTTTCATAAATTGCCTGCGCGCAGAGGTGGCGTGTTTTTCGCGCCGCTCTTTCATTCTGCCGCGTTCACGTCACCTCCGTGGTTCCCAAACGTTCACTTTCTTTTCTTTGTTTTCTATTCTCGTGTGGGCGGTACGGGAACGGATTGAAAGGACTTCGTCGGCACGCACGGACAGTGAGCAACAGGCGGGAATCAAAACGCCCGGGGAACACCACCACTTAACTCGGCCGTCCAAGCAGCGGCGTGGACTCCCGCGGTGTCCTGCAGGTCGAAGTGGAGATTTCTCTTTTGTAAACGCGCGTAGGACGTTGGCGTCCGCCGAAGAACAGCTCACGGGACGGGCACTATATACGGCTGGTGCAGGGAAGGGTTTCTGGAAAGTTTCCCATGCGCGGCTCGACTTTTTCCATCCAAGAATTTCGCATTTTGTTCGAGTGCCCTACACCGAGGGTGATTCATTGTATTGCTTTGAGTGTGTGGTTGACTCTTTCAGAGTGCCCATGACCCGCCATGGTTGCTCAGTGGCTATGGTGTTTGGTTGCTGAGCACGAGGTCGCGGGATCGAATCCCGGCCACGGCGGCCACATTTCGATGGGGGCGAAATGCGAAAACACCCGTGTGGTTAGATTTAGGTGTACGTTAAAGAACCCCAGGCGGTCGAAATTTCCGGAGTCCTCCACTACGGCGTGCCTCATAATCAGTAAGTGGTTTTGGCACGTAAAATCCCATCATTTAATTTTTTTAACACATGGGAACGGAGAAATAGTTTTTCCTCGCGAACCGCTGCACTAAATTTCATTAGCTTTATTGCACTTAAAAGACAAAGGCAAGATGAAGTGACTGAGCAACTGTACTTTTTTTTATTGAGGCCATCAGTGTATTTACGAAAAATTGTCTGAAATTGCAGTACCGATGAAGAAAATTCAAGTAACAGGTTCACAACTCTAACTCAGAAATAATAAAAAACAAAACAAAATTAGACTTCTGCAAACTACGCCTCATTATACATCTAAAGCGGGCAAACTTGATGCGTTCTTGCATTGCTCTGTAATGTACCCCTAATTTATGAGTAGTAGTATAGCAATACCCTCGTCAACATTGTGACCATTTCGCGTAAGCTCTAAACGATTAAACAAATTTGTCCACTTTAGATGCTGTAACAGATCCAGCGTACATAACTGTGTTATCTGTTTTTGGTGAAGTGTTACAAATTTGTAAACGTTGCTATACATTTTTTTGAGCTTATTTATTTTTGAGGAATTTACAAAAAAGTTCTAGGTCCTAAATAAAACTTCCGCTTCCTAGAGTTGCATTGCTTTATTTTGTCTCTAAAATGGAACAACTTTAATTCAAGTTTGTCTACAGCTTCTCTCGTAAAGGCATTTCTGCGTTTTACACGTACTTGATGAGGCTACATCGGAGCTGGGCTCAAGCTATAGCATCCTTTTAACAACCCCAGTCGAGAAAAGAGAGAGAGAGAGCAAATGATAAATGAAAGGTAGGGAGGTTAACCAGGACTGAGCCCGGTTGGCTACCCTACACTGGGGAAAGGGAAATGGGGACGGAAAGATTAAAGAAAGAAGAGAAAGTCCATCGGGGATAACGTTCAGTCACTCAGTCCGGATTACAGACGCTCACTCAATCCTGTATCTTTCAAATATCGCAGCAACGCTTTTGTGGCCTTTTGTAGCTGCGATATACGAGGCCATGGTCCCAAGATCTTGTTCAAGGTGAACGGTTTGCTATCTAACTTGTTGAGAGCTGTGCAGAGATCTTGTCTTTCATTTTCAAATGATGGGCAGCAGCACAGTAGATGGTCGATAGTTTCTTCGACACCGCAGGCATTGCACTCGGCGCTATCTGCCATGCCAATCAAAAACGTATATGCATTCGTGAATGCGACGCCCAAGCGTAAGCGACACAACATTGTTTCCTCATTACGCGGAAGCCCTGGTAATAGCCGCAGTTGCATAGATCGATCGAGGGAATGCAATCGATGTTGAGTGAAATCAGGTGTGTGCCACTTCTCCAATGTCATACGGTGCGCTAGCTTGCCTAAGTGTTGGGCTGCGTCAGTACGCGATAAAGGTATAGAAACAAGGGTTGCTCCTTCGTGTGCTTTCTTAGCAGCGTCGTCAGCGAGGTCGTTGCCGGAGATACCGCAATGGCCAGGCAGCCACTGAAACACGACGTCGTGCCCTTTAGCAATCATGTGATGGTGAAGTTCTCGTATCTCCGATACGAGTTGTTCACAGGACCCGCGACGAAGAGATGACAGAAGACGTTGTAAGGCCGCCTTTGAATCACAGAATATTGCCCACCGATTAGCCGGTTGGTTGCTAATATAATCAACGGCACCTCGGAGGGCAACAAGCTCCGAACCGGTCGATGTTGTCATGTGAGAAATCTGGTATCGAATGCTTAGTGATCGTGATGGTATAACCACTGCCCCGGTGGAGCTGGTCTGGGTGGAAGAGCCATCCGTATATATGTGGACTCGGTCAAAGTAGGAAGTGTGCAAGCAATCCAGAGCTGCTTGCTTCAAGGCCAAGGTAGATAGGTCGGTCTTCTTTCTTATTCCTGGAACCGTAAGACGCACTTGAGGTTGTTTTAAACACCACAAAGCTGAGGTTGAACGTGCTGATGGTGTAAACCCCGATGGTAGGGAGGCACGGTACTTGCTGACCTCGTTGGAGAAGGATGCCTGTGGTCGTCGTTCTGGCAGACAGGCAAGAAAGCTTGATTGAATCCGTGAAATATGACGAACATGGGCCCTGAGCGAGTCGGTGCTGATGTAAGTCGTGATCGGATGGTCTTGAGCCATTATAATGGTTCCTGCTGTTGAAGCGCTCCGCGGAAGGCCTAGGCAAACACGTAGTGCCTGTGCTTGCACGCTCTGAAGTTCTCTAAGATTGGACTTGCATATCTTAGCAAGCACGGGAGAACTATAACGTAGAAATCCGATAAAAAGTGCTCGATATAACTGTAGCATGGAGCCTATTGACGATCCCCATGTTTTGCCGGCGATGAACTTGAAGATGTGAACAATAGATGTGAGCCTCTTCTTCAAGTGGGCAACCTGAGGGCTCCAAGAGAGGTCCCGGTCAACAATGACACCCAAAAACCGATGATTTTTCTTGTAGCTGATAGGCTGGCCATTGATATATACTGGATAACCAGACATTGCTTTCCGCGTAAAAGCGACTAACGCACATTTTTCTGTTGAGATGGTAAGGCCTTGTGTATGAAGATAGTCAGATGCCTGTGTTGCTGCTTGCTGTAGCCTTGCGCGAACCTGCAGGCGAGTGACCGCTGATGTCCAGATGCAGATGTCGTCGGCGTATATTGAAACACTCACTGTTTCCGGGAGGGATTCAGCCAGCCCCAGAAGCGCGAGGTTGAAAAGAACAGTGCTTAGAACACCGCCTTGGGGAACGCCTCGGCACGTGTAGTGGTCGGTAGTCGGACCATCTTCCGTACGCACGAACAAGGACCTTTGTGTCAAGTAGTTTCTGATCCATCGATATACTCGCCCTCCTAGTTCAACTGTGAGAAGTGCGTCGAGAATGGTTTGATGGGAAACATTATCGTAAGCACCTTTCACGTCAAGAAAGAGTGCGGCTGATAATCGCTTCCGAGATTTTTGTTGTTCTACAGAAGATACCAGATCGATGACACTATCGATCGATGAACGGCCTCGTCGAAATCCCGCCATTGAGTCAGGGTAAATTTTGTTGTGTTCGAGGTACCATTCGAGACGCATGAGGATCATACGTTCCATGAGTTTCCCGACGCAGCTGGCAAGTGCTATCGGCCGATACGATGCCAGTTCGAGCGGTGACTTTCCTGTTTTTAGTAGTGGTACCAGGCGGCTTCGTTTCCATTCCTGTGGGACGACACCATCTCGCCATGAGCTGTTAAAAAGGCTGAGGAGTTGTCTTCGTGCTTCTTGACCTAGGTGGCGCAAAGCACTATATGTTATCCCATCGGGCCCTGGTGAAGATGAACTCCTACAGAGCGCCATAGCAGCTTCTAACTCTTCCATAGAGAATGGAGCGTCCATACTTGTATCTCGTGGACCGGGGATGTCACCTGAAGTCATGTCAAAGGCTAAAACTGTGCCGCCGGCAACTTTCGCACAAAATTCCTCCGCAATTTCTACCTCACGGCGGTTTTCATAGAGAGCAAGGGCGTTGAAAGGGTGTCGTTGCTGGGGGCTTGAGCTAAGGCCCCGTAGGGTACGCCACACGCGGGATAATGGCTTGCGGGGGTCCAGTGACTCGCAAAAGCATTTCCATCTTTGATCCGCTAGCTTATCCATTCGCCGCTTTATCTTCTTTTGCATACGCCGAGCTTCTCTGAGGTCATGAATTGACTTCGTGCGCCTGTACCTCCTTTCTGCTCGGCGACGAAGTGCACGAAGCCTTTCCAACTCAATGTCATTCTCTGTACGCTTTTTCGAATGTGTGAAGCAACGCGTGCAATCTTGCATTGCGTCTGCAATTACGTCTTCCAATCTGCGTGCGATATGTTTCTTGCAGGTGTCTTCTACTCGATCTTGAAAGACTGACCAGTCGATTTGGCGAGATACAACCGGTAATGCGGCGTTTAGTCCATCGATTCTCACATAGGTCGGAATGTGATCACTTCCATGGGTTTCAATATCGGTGAACCACTGCACGCTCGAACTCAGGCAACGTGACACAAAAGTCAAATCAAGGCAGCTGCTGTACGTTGTTCCTCGCAGAAATGTCGGGCTTCCGTCGTTTAGAAGACATAGGTTCTGGCCTGATGCAAATGATATTAGTGACCTGCCCCTCGAGTTTATCCTGGAGCTTCCCCATATATGGTGGTGGGCGTTGAAATCCCCTGTTATTATCCAAGGACCGGGAGTAGCAGTCATAATATCTTCTAGTCGTTTGCTATTAAACTGACTGGTTGGGGATAGGTAGACGCCAATAAGAGTAAAAGACAGCCTCTTCTTTTTCACAGTAACACAGACGTATTGGTTACCGTCGTGTGGCGCTACGGGTTGGGAAAAATACGTAAGGTCTTTGCGGATGTAAACCAAAACCTTACTACTACGGACACACGTGGTTGAAACAAAAGGTTCATATCCTGATAGTCTTATGGAGGCTGATAAGTTCGGTTCGCAGATAACCAGTATAGGAAAGTGGTTGTCAAACACGAACTGCCGCAACTCCGAAATACGTGACCTCAGGCCTCTCGCATTCCATTGGAATATGGAGGCACTTCTGACATCATCCCGGAACGATCGCTGTTGCTGTCGATGAGCCATGGTTCTGCTGTAGAAGCCCTTAAGCACTGGACTTCTGAAGGCTCTCAAGAACCGGATTGATGGCATCCAGCACTTGCAACGCACTTCGAGCTGTTGGTGTCTGTAGCTTGTCCAGAAGAACACGAATAGCACTCATCAGAGAGCTTATCATGACAACAACTTGTTGATCCTGGTCTGACAATTTATCAGGTGCAGATGAGGTATCCTTTGCTGTAGAGCTCTGGTTTCGCTCAGTAGGGGCATGTAGCCGCGGGAGTGCAGGCCAAGCGTCAGCAGCCATGCTGTTCGATGCACCTGTGTCCTTTGAGCTGACTGTGTTTGGCCGGGGCGGAAGAGCGGGTGGTAATGTACGCGGCTGGCGTTCTGCAGAGGCTTTGGAGGTTCTTGATCGACGTCGGCGACGTGATCGTCGTCGCTTAATTGATGCTGCTGCTTCTCGGTGAGACGAGTGGTCTCTAACCATTTTTCTCAATATGGCCATTTCCTTTCGTATCAAAGGGCATTCCTTCGAGGATGCATCATGAGGGCCGCTACAGTTTGTGCACTTCAGCACATAGGCCTCGCACGTGTTAGTGGTGTGTGGCCCAGTGCAGCGAGAACAGACGGTAGTGTTCTTGCACACACTACTGACATGTCCAAACTTCATGCATTTCCAACACTGCAGCGGTTTTGGTATAAACGGGCGAACTGCGTGTCGAAAGTGGCCCACTTTTACATGCGATGGGAGGGATTCGCCCTTAAATACGATCTTAACACACCGTGACGTGCCGAGGCGAAACGCGTTTGTGATGATGGTGTTTTCGGTAGCCGGCTTGATTAAGATCGACAGATCAGAGTCGACAATGGTCTCGTCAACATCGTAAATTACGCCAGTACTGACTTGTTTGCCCAGCGGAATATGAGGGCGGACTTTTATCCCGTCAAGTTCCGTGACATGACGCAAAGAATCCAACGCAGCTGCGTGTTCTACGTCAATCGCTAGGACGTTCTTGCGGGTGTTCACTCTGACGTCTTTGATTTCGTTCGGAACTAGCGCCTCTAGATGTGAAGACACGGCTTGCCTGTTGAGGCGTCTTAGGTTGTCAGTGGCGAGAACTGGCGCGAACAGGATGGTGAGTTCCTCGGTATTGCGCGAAGATCTCACGGTGGACTCACTCGAATTCGATGATGCGCTGAGAAATCTTCGCTTCGCTTTACGACTCCGCACTAGCTCGAAGGTGTCGTCACAAGAATCTGCACTGCTGACATAGTACTGCATCGTGTCGTCGCTGTCAGTGTCGCTCTCGGTGCCGTTGCGCTTCCTGGAGGCAGCCGCCGCGGGCACTGCCGAGTCCGGCGGACGCGCGTGAGAGTCCATCTCCGTCGCAGTTAAGGATGAAACAGCAGTTCAAGGCAGAGTCCAAGAAATTCACAAAATGAGTAGAGCTGGAAGACTCGGCGTTCTGCCTGAAAGGCACTTCGTCTTCCTCCCAGTCGAGAAAAGGTCATGGGGGAGGACTTCTGAATACCTTTTCCAGTCGAGAAAAGGTATTCAGAAGTCCTCCCCCATGACCTTTCTCGTAGCCCCTGTATATCTCGTCGTCTATTTCCTTCCGCATCGTCGTTTAGAGTGCGCTACTATTAGGGATAACTGCCAACTCGCCCTGTTCCCCATTACAGTGTCGATTTGTAACGAACCCCGCGAGTCTATTCGACAGTAGAGATGCTCGGCAAACGGCGAATTCGCAGCAAGTGACTGCGGTGACGTATTGCTGCTTTTATCTGAGTGCCTTTCATACAGTGTTGGCCAGAACTGTTATCTAAACACGGAAACCATAGGGAAGAATATTAATATGTTTCGTAGCCATGGTATACATGGCGATGTAATCAGCACTTGCGCGTGCACAAGCACAGTGATTGAAACACACACACACACACACACACACACACACACACACACACACACACACACACACACACACACACACACACACACACGCACACGCACACACACACACACACACACGCACACACACACCAACAGCTGGCGAACAAGGAGAGCCTTAGGCTGGAGCCAACGTCTCAAAGCAAGTCTCCGTGCAGAAACGTTGGCTTAATCTAGGTTTCCCTTATTTGCCATCTATTGGTCACTTCAAGTGTGCTCTTAAGCTTTACCTACTGGTTTTCAATATTTCTTGAGCTTTCGTTTCTTAATTGCTTGCCATATCGAATTGACGGCGCCAACTTGTCTTGTAAGGTTATCTGAGTAATTAAAGAAACTTTACCCACGCCAATATGCTCCACAAAAAGCCAATCGGAGTTTGATCAGCCGTCAGAGGCACGATCCCGGGAAGCACGATCTAGCACTTTAACATAATCGAACCTAACCTGAGCTAAACCGGACCTACACTTAACGTAACCCTAACATAATGCTTGACTTAACCTAGCTTAAACGAGAAAAGGCGCCGCGTGAACGACTCGGGAGAAGCTCACGAGATAATGTGAGAAAGAGAGACAGAGAGATAAACACTTTACTTAAATTTAAGTGTGATGTCGATGGTGGCTCTCAGTACAGGGCCTTGCTGGTACAGTTGTTCGACGCAGCGTTGACAAACTCCACCAAATATTGTTGTGCCGGCAAGAAGATTTCTATTTACCATGAATACCCTAAAATCCCGCTGGGGCATTACAATACAGAGGTTATTAGCGGAATATTGTCGCCGCAAATTGTGTCACAATACCAATAAAAATTAACAATCACATATGGGCACACATTGTTCGATGATAATTAAGAAGCTTTGTACTCAATAAAATATAATAAATAATAGAAGAGAGAGAGAAGAAGAAAGAGCGATACAAAGATTTTCGCAGTTCAGGCATCATAAAGTAAAATAAATAATACAGAGTACATTTTAACATTCATTCACAACTTAATGCTGTAACAGAATGCTTTAGGAAAACATTACTGTAACTGAGCATTAGTAGATCAATTAGAAAATCATAGTGCAGAAAGTCACAATGATTTAGCTCTTGCGGGAAGCGCACGAGATAAAAAATTAATGGCATTTACGAAGGGGTTCTTACGCTAAGACATCAATCAGCGCATTTTTGAAAACAGATCGAACTATTTATAGCAACTATGTAGGAAGTCAATTCGATTATTCCCTTCTTTAGTACATATTTCTAAACGCGAGTGCCCGTGTTTGCTACTGCCTGCGCATATCGGACAAGAGAGTGAACTTATTTGAATGAAGGCATAGAGGTCGGTCTGAGCAAGCGTGCTCTAGCCTGTTACTCAGCACAGGGGGAGAGGGGAACGGGAACGTAAACGCTGGATGGGGGTGATGTTGACGTAGAAGAAGGATGCAGGGCGATGAAGGCAACACCTTAACAAAAAACTGCGCTTCTTACGACGCTTCTTACGCGAGCGTTGTCTATCTCGTCGAACCGATTGAGCAGTCTCTCTATGGGATGACATGTCTCTCTTGTCATTTAGCAGAGACTACGAGCTTCCTGTGGCACCTTCGGGCAGTCCTTTGACGTTGCTTCGTGAGAGCCGGGGCAGTTGGGCCGTTTCAGTGGAGGTGCCTCGCAGACGGCCGTATTATGCTGCCAACCGCAACGCTGGAAGGTCACTTAATGTCTGCCCACAGCGCTTACGTGGCCTATCTTGAGACACTTCCGACACTGCAGAGGCCTCGGCAGGAATGATCGGACGCGATTTATCACGTACTTTGAGAGACGCTGGCAAAGTCGACGAAGGAAATACTAGTTTGATGCATCGGGAGCTCCCCAAGCGATGAAGCTCGAGAATGCTCACCGATGAACTCAGCAGGTTCCTGAGGTCCGCATACTTGATTTCAAGGTCGACATCAGATATTACACCAGTCGTTGACACCTTCCCGTAATTAATAAAGGAACGGACGGGAATTCCGCTTAATGTCGGAACAGTCTTCAACTTGTCAATTATAGTTTCATTCTTGACATCTACCGTCAGAATGTGTTTTCTAGGGTTGATTCGGATTTCGTTGATTTGCCCAGGGGCCACGCTGTGAAAATATTATGTTAAAAACTGCCTACTCAGGGTGTTTAGGTTGTGCGACGCCGTAAGCGGCACGTAGGAGGCCGTGAAAGATTGCTGCTCGCTCTGGTTAGATGTGGTCTGCTCACTCGACATCTGGCGCATCTTCTTCATACGACGGCCCATGGCAATACGGTGTACTTGTTTTCAGATTCCGTGGCTTCGGGCGCTGAGATCTCCCAGGAATGGAGCTTGTCCAAGCTGCCACAGGCGTGTCGTCCAGACATGAGTGATGAAGTAGACGGCGTACCTTAATTATTCACGTGGCCGTGCGAGAATCTTGCTCATTATTGATGAAAGTGTGTTCACGAAACTGGCAAAACTGTAAAAGAACTGCGTAACAGCGAGAGGCCCAGAGCACAGGGGAGCCCTGGGCACTTCTTTTTCTTCCTCCTCCTCAAACTTTATAGACCTGACGAGCGCGATAAGAAACGCAAGGTGCCGGTGTAATATGAGTGGATGCGAAAGATGATTTACTATGAGCTGGCCTGTGTCCGCCACAAAGTCGATTAGAGTTAAGGGGTAGTAGGGGAAGGAAGAGGAGCAGATGGCCAAACGTTGTACCCCTCAGTGGTACACACGTGGTACTGCGGGCGATACACGCATTATCGCTCAGGACGTGTGTTTCTTGGTGTCCTGTAGGGTGTATATGCGCGAAGATGTTTTCATGTAGCGGCCATGCACGTCACTTATGTAGTCGCGCTTGCTAATGAAGTGATAATATGGGACCGTGGGCCACCTAAGGGCTGGTTATCTCCGACTGACTGATCATAAAGCAGCGTTGTATAGGCGAAAAAGAAACAAGCGGACGCTCCTCGCGCCCTTATCCAATTTTTATGCAGTGAGCAGCGGTCATGTGAACCTTTTGTGAATAGTGTTTGCTCGACGGTCGTGCTTTCCTCCGTATGTTATTTGCTTTCCGAATTGGGTGTAGGCGTTGCCGTGTTTTCATGCCGCTACCATGCGATGTGCGCCCGTTCTTCTTTTTCGCCCGCAACGCTGCTTTATTATCGGTCAGTGCCAGAGATAATCGGCCCTTAGGTCGCCTAATGTTCCATATTGTCACCACTTACTTAACAAAGCAGAGGCGACGACGACCAATTCGGAGACTTATCCTTCCAGAAATAAACGTCTTTTCAATCACTAATCAAGCTAATATCATGCATATATGCGTCGGCTTCGTAGTCGGAGGCCATTTGGAAGCCAAGCAGGAGGATACCATTTGCTCTTCTGAAGCGCAATGCATCTTACTAGGAGACCCGGCACGGGGTAGACATTGCTCCTATGAAACGCAATGCATTCTTTAATAGGCTTGCCGCAGCCAACACATACATCCGGGTCCTCTTCGTGAGAGACCTTGCACTCGGGGCCCGGCATCGCCACTGGCGCGAACTCGCTCAGTTCATCCCGCGGCATCAGCGCGAAACCGAGCGTCCGCTAGCGAGGAGGGCAACGCAAACTCGACGCCATGCAGAAGGAAAATAAAGTAAAACTGGGTCGTCGTCACTTTCACTCGAAATGAAAGTCCCCGATTTCCCCCGCCTGCAGCTTGTTTCGGGGTCACGCATCACAGCACGTCGTCGTGCATGCCGGCACGTCAACACGACGGCATACTTGCACGCGATGTGCCGATGTTCCTCCTCCTCCACCTCCTCCTTCTCCTCATCCTCACGTACTTTTCGAATGCGCCGCGCGCCGACCGCACAGCCAATGAAACAACCGACAACGGAGCCATTCAGTGTGGCAACGCTGTTCAAACAGTGACCACAGCACAGGCTTACCATGCACTAACTTGTTCCGGTTCCCTCGTGCCCCTTTTCATTCTCTCTGGTTATAATTTTGCTTATGTTCTTCTCCACTTCATATCGATTCAAACACTTGTCTGAAGTAGCAAGTCCTGCATAAGTATAACGAGGATGACGCATCTATTAAACGCTTTCTCTCTGTCCTCCTCGGCGCCCGCTCTTGTCTTACCCAGCACCCTTTCGCTGCGTTGGCATGCGCTGCAGTGCATTCATTAGCACTGGACAAGAAGAGATCGCAACATGTGAATCGAGTGTCTCTCTGTTTCTCTTTTTGCCATCCAAACAAAACATCTGCAGACATAAAAAGTGGAAACCCGCACAGATAAGGACATTGTCCGCTCTAAAGAAGGTGCCCGGTGGTTCCGAGTGATGGGTAAAGCAGACATATTCTGCATGATGCCATGAAAGATCAAAGGTGGCGTTATAAAGCTGTTCGGCGTTATATGTAGCTACACAGCTAATAATAGGAACCAGAAAAGGAGGCATTAAAAGACGCAGACATTTATACAAAAGTCGGGATAGAAATGACGTTGCTTTTTTATTGATTCTATTGACCTTTTCTTGCATTCAAGTGACTTTCTCTTGCTATGTAATTGAATTACATGTATTGTTTTTGTAATGGCACTTAGTGTATGGAGTCTCTACTAGACTTCTGTGGAGTACTTTGCCTTCTCTTTAGCTGCGTAAAATCCATACATAGTCCGTATGTGAAGTCCGTGCCTAGACGAAAGTTAATAAAAAAAGTTTATTTTTTATTAAAGTTTCGCATCCATCTATCCATTTTCGTCGGTGTATTCAATGCATTGGGGTCCATAGACTTCCAAACAAATTTGTTCTTGAATATCTATCGGCACTAGTTGACAAACAAATGAATTTTATGCAGTAAGTCTACAGAGGTGTCTGTATACAATCTACAGGTTTCAAAAAAGACCACTGCCTAATGGCCTTTCTAGAGACAGATGAAAGGAGAAAGGCAGGCACGTTATCCAGAACGTAAAATACGGTTTGCTACCCTACACAAGGAAACAGGGGATGGGCAGACGGAAATACGAAGAAAAGGAGATAATAACGAGACAAAGATCTCATGGACACGATCACATCACGGGATCACGCGTAGCCAAATGAGCACCGATCGAGGCTCGTCTGCGCAGATTTCTTGTCCATTGCCAGTCAACCTCTCTTTTCTTTTCTAAATGCGTGTAGCCGACCTACTGCACAGAGGTACGGTAACTCGCACTATAGCGGCCACAATAATTGCAACCTCATGGAACGACACCGTGCGGTAGTTGGCTGCAGCAATTACGGGCACTAATTTAAACGAGTTGTTTCTCCTCCTTCGCGTCGCGGTTCAACGAACCGCGCATTTTCGAGTCAGTTTTCCGAGCCAAGGCCTTTCTCGCGCGCCTGTTTGCTGCCGACACCGTCAGCGCTGCGGACCGCAATCACTGTTCCTGCTCGGCTTTGTTGACGCCTTGCTTTATTATTATATTTTTCTGCTCGCTTGACGCCCGAACAAAGGTAGTCAACAGGTTGAGCGCGGTAGAAGGCCGGACGTTGATCTGTGCTCCATATATACTTATCCTGCCAAACGATTCTTTCTATATTTTTAGTCGCTTCCGGACCAGAAAAGAGTGAAGCTGTTGCGTCGAATGCGCTGATTAGCAACCCGCGGCATTATATTATGTAGCGCGATGCTGCTCTCGTTTATTTTGTCTCTCGCCCAACGTGGCTGGCGCTAAAAATATTGAATGCTAATTTAGGATTAGGTAGCGAATTCGGTCGAGAAATTATTGTCTACATGGAGTGCTATTTTACAACGACAGATGATGTCAGCACTTGTTGCTAGACTTACTATGCTGGCAGTGTGCGCTGGGCATCGTTTTGAGCAGTGTACGCATGTGGTGATTGCTCATAAGTGTGGTAACGAGCATGTTACAGGATATGCACATACGACATATATAGATTGCCGGCCTCTTCAGAAGATAGTCATTTGTAATTCGGGGCGTTGTTTGGCTTAAGCGGAGAAGAGGTATACAGAATGAAATCAACCTGAACGTGTAGCTCACTGTAAGCCCCGATGATGATGAGACAGACACGGCTGGTGAACAACGCCCGACCTCTCGGTCCCCAGGGAAAGATCATAGCCGCTGACCGTAACCTGTAGGCTGCAGCCGAGACAGAAACTGCTGATCTTATCTTGTGATTATTACAAATTCCGCGGATATACTGGGTGTTTCTGCGAAGACTGTCGAATTTCTTTTCTCTGGCAGCTAGCGCAATTCCAGTCTTTGAGCTGGATTACTGAATGAAGCAGACATAATTTGGGCGAGAAATCGTAATGCATAATTTACTGATTACTTAAATTCACTAACTTGTTTAAGTAGTGACCTTGCGGCACATATTGCAATTTAAGAATTCCAGCCGGAGAGTTCGCACGGCGAACCCACTCGGAAGGAATTCTCAAGATGAGATCAGATTCGATATATTAATTCCGCAACTTTGCGAACAAAGACATTGGCGGTCCAGTTACTTTTGTGCTGCAATGTGTAAAACGGTGTTTCTGTTAAAAAATTATGTGGTACGATAACGCATTTACTTATACGGCAAGTTTTATGGTGCATGTGTCGAAAATGGGGTCACCCAACGGACTCTTTCCAAGTGGATATACCTTGCAATCTCACAGGCTACAATATGTAAATCGCAATGTGTCTCGTAAGGTAATTAGTTATAAAAAAATTTTATTCGTGAACTTTAGTAATGATTTAAATATGTCGATTGATTTGTCGTGCAAATAATGTCAGCCTCTTTGAGTAATAATCCAGCTAAAGGACAAAAATTGTGCTATCGGCGACAGGTGACCTTTAAGAATTTTTGGCAGCCTTCGCAGATACGTCCAGTATTACTCATTACGATATTGAGTTGTTTATGTTTACTTGCATTCCAATATCCATATTTTCCAACTCTGAACTCTGACGCACGAGTGACTCGAGTGGTCGATGTTGTGGGTGCGCGACCGCGGAACCCGCTTTGTGATTTAAATTGGATTATGGGGTTTTACGTGCCAAAATCACGATTTGATTATCAGGTACGCCATGGTGGAGGACTCCGGAATGATTTTCACCACCAGGAATTCGTTAACGTCCACCTAAATCTAAGTGCACGGGTGCTTTCGTATATCGGCCCTACCGAAGTGTGGCTGCCGTGGTCGGGATTCGATTCCACGACCTCGTGTTTAGCAGCCCCGGCCCCATAGCCACTAAGCAACCACGACGGGTTGCTTTGTGATAACGTGCTTGTGTCCCACTCGTGTCGGTGGTCGGTCGGTCGGTCGGTCGGTCGGTCGTTCATGGGGGGTATTCTGTAAGAGTCCACCTACTGGACTGTACATTTCGGCATCTGCTGCTGATGGATGCAGCTGCTGATTGGATGCAGCTGTTCGAGCGAGGAGGAAACAAGTGTCCCTAGCCAATCAGCAGTAGGCGAAATGAACTGTGCACTAGGTGGACTCTTACAAAATTCCCCCCCCCCCCCCCATGTAGTCCAGTCAGTCAGTCAGTCAGTCAACTGACCGCGACGACCGACCGATCGATCCACAAATAAATTTAATAAATTAGCAGTCAATTGGCTGGTTGGTGAGTACACCAATATAGGCTGTCCGCAACCTCCCCACCCCCACATCATCATCATCGTAGTCATCATCATCATCGTCATCATCATCATCATCAGCCTGGTTAAGCCCACTGCAGGGCAAAGGCCTCTCCCATAATTCTCCAACTACCCCGGTCAACTACCCCCCCTCCCCACAGAGAGAGAGAGAGAAACACGGCAGAGCAAACGCTATAAGCACAACGACTAGGCAACTCTATCGATAGCGACGCGTGGGCTTCCTCGAGACCTCTCTATGCCTGTATGACACGGCATCATCGCTCAATGAGTTGCGCACACCCAACCACGCCTCTACCCCTCCCCCCCCCCCCCCCCACTCCTCCGAGTCTGACCGAAGCCCTCCGAACCAGAAACGATCGTCAAACCTGTACCGTGGTCAGCGGCCGTCCTCGTTCAGAAATAGCAGCCAGCGGCAGCGCTTCGACGTCACGGCAAACCGTCGAAAAACGTTCTCGGTGACGCCGCATCTGCGCGCGCGGCTTCTTTGCATGCACAAAACCGTGCCACTCGGACTCGCGCTTTCAGCTAATCCGGTGTTATCCTAAGAGCCGTATACACGCTGTTTCTTTATATAGCCAACACCGAGCAAAGTCGTGAATATTGTCTACTCCGCTTCGGCGAGTTCTCCGTCCGCACTCCTCCCCCGCCTGGTCAGCGTCTCGGATTCGGGTCAATGCGCAGACTGCGGGAACCGACGAAGCAGCGATGTACTGACGGTGACTTTGAACACGTCTGGCTGGGTACAGTGCACGAGAAATGCGGAACTTAAGGCGCTGCCTGCAAATAATGGTTGGTGTTCAATTCCGTGGCTATAACGGTCATATTGTACCTTTGCTCGACGATCGACTACACCTGTTAGTGTTAACCTGTTAGTGTGAAATTGTGGTGTTTAACGTCGACCCGTACGTAACACGCGGGCAATAAGAAACGCTGTAATGTTGAACTCCGAAATAATTTTGGCCACCTGGAGGTCCTCTAGCGTTTTCATAAATATATAAATTCCTACGCAAGCTGAATGCGACCGCGTTGGACGGACTCGAACCTGCGACCTTGCGTTCAGCAAGAGAACGCCATCGCCATTAAGCCGACGCCGGCGGGTCCCTTGTCTTCTCTTTCATCAAATGTGTTCTATGTCAGGTTCCTTACAGTATACACGCGGCCAGGCGTCAAATTTAAGGCCCATTTATAAGTACTCTCGCATTGTTCACAACGTCCACCACGCTCAGTTTCATTTCCGCTGTCACTGAGACATTGGCAGCAGCCGAACTTGCGTCTTTGCGCAGATTAATAGATTGTCTTGATTTGATCCTCAAAAGAAAAGAAGGAAGGAAGGGTGTCAGTCAAAGGGGAACCGGCCAATGCACGGACGGTTTTGTAGAACGAAGACAGGAAATTGTGTTGGTGCTGCATGTCTCCCCATCCTTGTCGCGGAAGTGCGCGCTGTCTTTTTTTTTTGTGTGTGTGTGTGTGATAAATGACCGTGTATAAACTAGCGCAACAGAGAACTCGCCTATAATTGTCCTTACGACAGGCGCCTTCCCCTTCTATTACGTTTTATTTATTTTCTTTTTTTTCATTTCTTAGCTCTTGCGGAGTATATATTGTCACGTGGTAGTGACGTTAAAGAACACAGTAGAAGTACTGTGAAACACAAAGCTAGCTTTTATTGGGCGAACCTGTGCCCACAAAACAGGCTACACTTAAAGCGCAACGATAGCGGCGAACACAGTCGGCGATCGTCGGAAATCTGATCAGCGGGTCAAGCGCGTCGGCTTTTATACAGCAGTAATCGAATGTTCCCGACTAATCGTTGGGACCCGCATGCCTTCTACAATGTTCTACACCATTCGCGTCAAGCGATGAAATCACATAACACAAGTTTCGGCGACAACAGACAGCGGATAGAAGCATCGATAACTTTCCAGAAAGTTCGGATACATGCAGGTGCGTCACGCGCTGTGCGATAACATTTGTTAGGCGGCTAAACGTGGTCGCCCGATAAAGATAAGTACACGTGTCATTACCCCCCTTCTTAAAAAGCATCGACCCGATGCTGCAAACAAATGAAAGTAATAAATAAGCACTCGTAGCAAAGAAAACAACAAAATAAGGGAAGTTCGTTAGCGTCCGTAAAACGGTTTAAGACGCACCACGTGGACCACTTCAGGTCGTGCGCGGCGCCGCTGTGAATGCGAAATGCCGTCTGGCACGACCTCATAGTCCAGTGCGCCAATACGTCGGATGACCTTGTAGGGTCCAAAATAGCGTCGCAGTAGTTTCTCACTCAGTCCTCGTCGGCGTATCGGGGTCCATACCCAAACAAGGTCGCCGGGCTGGTACTCGACGAAGCGTCGTCGAAGGTTGTAGTGTCGGCTGTCGGTCCTCTGCTGGTTCTTGATCCGCAGGCGGGCGAGTTGTCGGGCTTCTTCGGCGCGCTGGAGGTAGGTAGCGACGTCAAGGTTCTCCTCGTCAGTGACGTGCGGCAGCATGGCGTCGAGCGTCGTCGTCGGGTTCCTGCCGTAGACCAGCTTGAACGGCGTGATCTGTGTGGTTTCTTGCACCGCCGTGTTGTAAGCGAATGTTACGTACGGCAGGACGGCATCCCAGGTCTTGTGTTCGACGTCGACGTACATCGCTAGCATGTCGGCGAGGGTCTTATTCAGCCGCTCCGTAAGACCATTCGTCTGCGGGTGCTAAGCCGTGGTCCTCCTGTGCCTTGTCTGACTATATTTCAGAATGGCTTGGGTGAGCTCCGCTGTAAAGGCCGTTCCTCTGTCGGTGATGAGGACTTCTGGGGCGCCATGTCGAAGCAGGATGTTTTCGACAAAAAATTTCGCCACTTCGGCTGCGCTATCTTTCGGCAGTGCTTTAGTTTCAGCGAAGCGGGTGAGGTAGTCTGTCGTCACGACGATCCACTTATTTCCGGTTGTTGACGTCGGAAAGGGTCCCAGCAAGTCCATCCCGATCTGCTGGAATGGTCGGCAAGGAGGCTCGATTGGCTGTAGTAATCCGGCTGGCCTTGTCGGCGGTGTCTTACGTCGCTGACAGTCTCGGCATGTTCTGACATAATGGGCGACGTCGGCGGTCAGGCGCGGCCAATAATACTTTTGTTGTATCCTCGAGAGTGTCCGGGAAAAACCGAGGTGTCCAGCGGTCGGATCGTCATGTAGGGCGTGCAATACTTCTGGACGAAGTCCTGATGGGACAACAAGAAGGTAGTTGGCGCGGACTGGTGAAAAGTTCTTCTTCACGAGGAGATTGTTTTGAAGCGTGAAGGAAGACAGTCCGCGCTTAAATGCCCTGGGGACAACGTCGGTGTGCCCTTCCAAATATTCCACCAGGCCTTTTAACTCCGGGTCTGCCCGTTGCTGGTCAGCGAAGTCTTCCGCGCTTATCATGCCAAGGAAGGCGTCGTCATCTTCGTCATCTTGCGGCGGCGGGTCAATGGGGGCGCGTGATAGGCAATCGGCATCGGAGTGTTTTCGTCCGGACTTGTAGGTTACAGTGATGTCGTATTCTTGTAGTCTGAGGCTCCACCGCGCCAGTCGTCCTGAAGGGTCCTTTATACTCGCTAGCCAACACAACGCGTGATGGTCACTGACGACTTTGAATGGCCTGCCATAAAGATAAGGGCGAAATTTAGCTGTAGCCCAAACGATGGCGAGGCATTCCTTTTCGGTCGTAGAATAGTTGCCTTCCGCTTTTGAAAGCGACCGGCTAGCGTAAGATATCACCTGTTCGACTCCATTTTTCCTCTGGACTAGAACGGCACCGAGGCCTAGGCTACTGGCGTCAGTATGGATTTCTGTATCGGCGTACTCGTCGAAGTGCGCAAGTACCGGCGGCGACTGCATGCGTCGTTTGAGTTCTTCAAATGCGTCGGCCTGCGGCGTTTCCCACTTGAACTCAACATCACATTTAGTTAGACGTGTCAACGGCTCGGCGATGCGTGAAAAGTCCTTGACAAAGCGCCTGTAGTAGGCACACATGCCAAGGAATCTACGCACTGCCTTCTTGTCGGTGGGCTGCGGGAACTTTGCGATGGCAGCTGTTTTCTGCGGGTCGGGGCGTACTCCGGATTTACTGATGACGTGGCCTAGGAACAGAAGCTCGTCGTAAGCGAAGCGGCATTTTTCTGGCTTCAGAGTGAGCCCTGATGACTTGATGGCCTCTAGTACTGTGGCAAGCCGCCTAAGGTGATCGTCGAAATTTCCGGCGAATACAACGACGTCATCCAAGTAAACAAGACAGGTCTGCCATTTCAATCCCGCTAAAACCGTGTCCATCACGCGCTGGAACGTCGCAGGCGCCGAGCACAGTCCAAATGGCATAACCTTGAACTCGTAGAGGCCGTCTGGGGTGATGAAGGCGGTCTTTTCGCGATCTCTTTCGTCGACTTCTATTTGCCAATAGCCAGACTTGAGGTCCATCGAGGAGAAGTACTTAGCGTTGCAGAGCCGATCCAATGCGTCGTCTATCCGTGGAAGGGGGTATACGTCCTTCTTCGTGATCTTGTTCAGACGACGATAATCGACGCAGAAACGTAGGGTTCCGTCCTTTTTCTTCACCAGGACAACAGGGGATGCCCACGGGCTTTTCGACGGCTGGATGATGTCGTCGCGCAGCATTTCGTCGACTTGTTCTCTTATAGCTTCGCGTTCTCGCGGCGAAACTCGGTAAGGGCTTTGGCGGAGTGGTCGAGCGTACTCCTCGGTGATTATGCGATGCTTGGCGACTGGTGTTTGTCGAATCCTCGATGTCGCCGAAAAGCAGTCTTTGTATCGTCGGAGCAGACTTCTGAGCTGCTGTTGCTTAATCACTGGGAGACTTGGATTAATGTCGTAGTCTGGTTCGGGAACCGTGGTCGTCGGGGTAGATGCGGCGGAATCCGAGAGGACAAACGTATTACTGGTTTCCACAATTTCCTCGATGTACGCGATCGTCGTGCCCTTGTTGATGTGCTTGAACTCCGGGCTGAAGTTTGTCAGCAACACTTCAGTTTTCCCTCCATGCAGTCGAGCGATCCCTCTTGCGACGCAAATTTCACGGTCTAGCAGGGGACGTTGGTCGCCTTCGAGGACACCTTCTACGTCAGCGGGTATTTCGGTGTCGACCGAAATAACAATGCTGGAGCGGGGCGGGATACTCACTTGGTCTTCGAGCACACTCAAGGCGTGGTGACTACGAGGGCTCTCCGGCGGTATCGCTTTATCTTCCGACAGCGTTATTGACTTCGACTTCAGGTCGATGACTGCGCCGTGTTGGTTCAGAGAGAGAGAGAGAGAAGAATACAGGAAGGCAGGGATGTTAACCAGTCAATAGTCTGGTTGGCTACCCTACACTGGGGGAAGGGAGAAGGGGAAGAGAAAGAAGGGAGAGAGAAGGTGTAGGTACGCGTACGGACAGCACTTCAGTTAAAGTCGCTCGAGCAAACCAGAAGTTCTGAGAAAACACAAAAGTGCCTTCACTGCCTTCTGAGCCGATGATCGGTCGGGACGGTGCTCTAATATTGTCAGTTCACTCAGAGGACGATCGTCTAGTTTCCTCAATGTGTCGGACAAATACTGTCTTTGGGCTTGAAATTGAGGACAATGACACAATATGTGGTCAATGTTCTCCTCGCATGCGCAAACATCACATGCAGGACTATCAGCCATTCCAATTAGTGCTGAGTAGGCATTCGTGAAGGCCACTCCAAGCCATAACCGACACAGAAGAGACGCTTCACGCCGGTGCACACCGGCTGGAGGTCTGAGTTGAAGTGATGGGTTTAGTCGGTGCAGTCTTGTGCGTCTTGTATGTACATTATTCCACTCTGCTAAGGAGATCGTGCGTGCCAGAATGCCAAGTTGTCTCGCGGCGTCGGTCCTTGAGAGCGGAATGGGGACGCAGCGGTCTTCTTGGTTTGACGTCCGAGCTGCTTTATCGGCGTCTTCATTACCAATGATACCGCAATGACCTGGTATCCACTGAAAAGAGATATCATGGCCTTTTTCTCCTAAGTGATGGACAAGTTCCGCGATTTCGCACGTGAGCTGATCGTGAGTTCCATGTCGGAGAAATGAATGCACACATTGCAAGGCCGGCCTGGAATCGCAGAAGACTGCCCATTTTCTAGGACTTTCAGTATTTATCACTTCAAGCGCGTCGCGGAGAGCCGCGAGCTCTGCAGCTGTAGACGTAGTGACATGGGAAGTGTTGAACCGCTTGGTTATTCTCATTGCTGGTATAACTACAGCGCCGCCGGAACTGGTTGATGTAGTTGATCCATCAGTGTAGACGTGTGTGCAGTCGCTGTATTTCTCGTACAAGAGAAATAAAGTTAGTTGCTTGAGCGCTGATGATGGCAAGTCCGACTTTTTCTGAAGTCCTGGGACTGTAAGGTTCACTTGAGTACGGCGCATACACCATGGAGGAATAGAAGGCCTCGCTGCAGGTGTGTAACCTGACCTGAAAGAGTCACGGTGCGCGAAGACAGTCGCACTGAATGTCGTGTGGGGCCTATCTACTGGGAGACTTGCTAGGTGGTGGGTAGGGTTCCGGGCGAAGTGTCTTAGGTGCACACGCATTGTTTCAATGCTAATGTGCGTTCTAATAGTGAAATCTGGAGCCACTGCAATAACTTCAGTCGTTGACGCACTCCGCGGTAGACCGAGACATATCTTGAGTGCTTGGGCTTGGATGCTTTGGATTATGTTCAGGTTAGTTCTGCAGGTGTTGGACATGACAGGTAGGCTGTATCGCAGGAATCCAATAAAGAGGACCCTGTACAGTTGCAGCATAGAGTGTATTGGCACTCCCCAGGTCTTTCCTGCAAGGAACTTAAACATATGGCAAATTCCTGTCAGGCGTTTTTTCACATAATTCACATGAGGGGTCCAGGAGAGATTTTTGTCAAGGACCACCCCTAAAAATCTGTGACTCGTGCTGTACGAGATCATGTGTCTGTCGACGGATATCACGTATGGCGACATTGATTTCCTGGTAAATGCCACCGCTGCGCACTTCTCGTATGATATATGAAGTCCTTGTTCTCGAAGGTAGGATGATGTCAAAGTAGCTGACTTTTGAAGTCGCGCGCGAAGCTGTAGTCGCGTCACAGCCGACGTCCAAATGCAAATGTCGTCGGCATAGATGGAGAGCCTAACAATGCCTGGCAGGATGTCGGTGAGTCCAATGAGTGTTAGACTGAAGAGCGTTGGGCTGAGTACTCCGCCCTGAGGCACCCCACGGTTACTGTAATGCTGGGAGGTCGGGCCATCCTCGGTAAGTACGAAAAAGGATCTCGTATGTAGATAGCTACGTATCCAAATATATACTTTGCCGCCAAGTCCTACTGCCTCTAACGCGTTCAAAATCGCTTCGTGCGTTACGTTATCGTACGCTCCTTTAACATCCAGAAACAGGGCAGCAGATAATCTTTTGTAGGACTTCTGGTGCTCGACGTACGTCACCAAGTCGATAACGTTGTCTATGGAAGAACGGCCCCGCCTGAAACCGGCCACTGCATCTGGGTATACCTGGTAATGTTCGAGGTACCATTCTAGCCGTGCTAGAACCATCCTCTCCATTAGTTTTCCGATGCAACTGGCAAGCGCAATTGGTCGGTATGATGCAATGTCTACAGGCGACTTGCCAGGCTTGAGCAGTGGAATTATGCGACTGGTCTTCCATTCTTGGGGAACCGTACCTGTCCGCCAGGAGCTGTTGAATAGGAGCAGGAGCACTTTTCGAGCCTCATCACCCAGATTACACAGGGCACGGTAGGTTATACCGTCGGGGCCTGGTGAAGATGAACGCTTGCACAAGGCCAGTGCAGCTTCGAGCTCGTCCATGGAGAAAGGACTATCCATGCGGGAGTCGCGTGAAATCGGTGAGTGGCGGAGCGTCGATGTTCCAGCGCAACTAGTTTCGCCAGCAATCCTCCTGCAGAAAGCTTCCGCTACGTCAATCTCGCTGCATTGTTGGTGAAGGGCCAAAGACTTAAAAGGGTGGCGCTGCTGAGGGGTTCCACGGAGACCACGAACAGTTCTCCATATGTGAGACAATGGTTTTCGTGGATCCAAAGATTCGCAGAATGATTTCCATCTTTGTGATGCAAGTTTGTCCATGCGACGCTGAATTTTCTTTTGAGTTCTTCTGGCCAACCTCAAGTCATTTACAGACTTCGTGCGCCTGTATCTTCGCTCTGCACGACGACGAATTGCACGAAGCTTCTCTAGCTCAATGTCGTATTCGGTGCGTGTGGACGTTCTCGGAAGTGAATGTTTCGCAGCCTCTAGGGCACCTTTTATGATGTCCTCTAGGCTAGTGGCCAAGTCATCACGACAGCCGTCTTCGACAATTGACTTGAACATTGGCCAGTCGATGCATTGTGTGACGGCGGCTAACCTGGAGTCCGTCAACCCTTCAACCCTAAGATAAGTGGGTAGGTGGTCACTTCCCCGCGTTTCAATATCCGGAAACCACCTGACCTTTCTAGTGAAGGAGCGTGAAACAAAGGTCAGGTCCAGGCAGCTACAGTAGGCAGTTCCACGTAGAAAGGTGGGGCTTCCATCATTTAACAAGCATAGTTCTTGTTCGGAGGCAAATGACACTAATCTTCTGCCTCTCGAGTTTATCTTAGAACTTCCCCAGAGATGGTGGTGGGCATTAAAATCTCCAGTAATCACCAAAGGCTGCGGAGTCGCTGTGGTGATTCGCCGTAATCTCTCGCAGTCCAACCGACTTGAGGGCGATATGTAGGCTCCAATTAATGTGAAAGTGAGCTTGCCTTTCCTCACTGTCAGACAGACGTATTGGTTTTCTTGGTCAGGCGACACTGGGTGATGGACATACGTAAGATCACGTCGCATGAATACGATGATCTTGCTGCATTCTCCGTGCGTGGCGGACATGAAACATTCATACCCGGACAGTCTGATGTTATCTGATAGGGGCTCGCAGATGACGATGACTGGGAACTTATTCGTGAACACAAACTGTCGAAAGTCCGACATGCGTGACTTCAGTCCTCTGGCGTTCCACTGAAATATCGACGCGTTTCGGACTTCGTCACGAAACGACGGCTTCTGGAGAGCCATGATTTTAACCAAGAGCTGCAAGTACTGGACTCAAAGTGTCCAGCACCTGTAGTGCGCTTTGCGCAGACGAAGACTTCATGTTGGTAAGTATACCGCGAATGGCACTCATGAGCGACCGCAGAATGTTGATGACCTGGAGATCATCAGCCAGCGTCGCTTCAATAGTGGCAGAAGCCGTTGAAGCCGGTGCGTTTTGAGGTATCTTAGCAGGGATGTGTGCCCTCGGTAGCTCAGGCCATTCTTCAGGACGGGCGAGGCTCTCCTCTTTGTTCGCTTTCCTTGTATCTGTCTTGGTGGCGCAGTGCGGAGATGCGGCAGCCCTTCTGACTGTAGCTGGCGTGTACCTATCTTCAGTTGCGGAATTTCTTGAACGTTTTCGGTGTCGATGCCGACGTCGCCGAACAGCGGTAGCAGCCTCTCGATGTGTCGAATTGTCGCGCACCATGCGTTTTAGAATCGTGAATTCCTTCCGCATCCGCGGGCAATCCTTTGATGAGGCCTTGTGAGGACCACTGCAGTTCGGGCACTTTAGAACATGTGTGCTGCAGGCGTCTTCTGAATGGGACTCAGAGCACCGCGGGCACACTACACTGTTCACGCAGACACCCTTCACGTGGCCAATCTTGCAACATTTGAAACACTGGAGGGGCTTCGGTACGAATGGTCGTACTGGATGGCGGACATGTCCTACTTTGACGTGGGAAGGAAGGCTGTCTCCTTCAAACATAATCTTCACACAGCGTGTGTTTCCCAATCTGGAAATTCTTGTAATGGAATTGCCTTCTGTCGTTGGCTTTATCAGCGTTGGCAAGTCGTCATTAGGAATGGCAACGTCGACGTCATAAATGACGCCCGCAGTACCATCGCCGCCTGTAGGGATCATTGATCGCACCTTTACGTTGTCGATATCAGTTATATTTCGTAAGTGTTGTAGGGCACTACGATGTAGCACATCAACTGCCAGGACATTTTTCCGCGGGTTTATTCGCACGTCTTTAATCTCATTTGGTGCGATTCTCTCGAGTAAGGAAGAGAGGACCTGCCTGTTGAGGAGCCGCAAATTGGTCGCCGGGTCCACGGGCATAAAGAGCACAGTGTGCGGCCAGCGCAGCGGTGCACTCTTCACGGTAGAAGCACTTGGCGACGAAGATGCCTGCAGTAGTCTTCTTTTCGCTGATCTACTCATCACGACCTGGAAGTCATCGTCCGACGAGTCGTAGCTGTCCGAACATATCTCAGTGTCCTCGCTGTCGGTATCGCTTGACGCACTTCCACGTTTCCTGGACGCTAGCCGACCTGACGGCTGCACACCAGGAAAGTCCGCGGAGATGTCTTCATCCATTACCGCAAGGAGGGAGCGGCAGCTCCCAGAAATGCAGGGAAACAAAGCGAAAAAGCGGAGACAAAAGCACAAGCGTTCTATCAAAGAATCACTTCGTCTTCCTTCGTGTTGGTTCAGGAAGTCCATACCGAGAATGACGTCTCGAGAACACTGTTGGAGGATAACGAAGGTGGCAGGGTAAGTCCGGTCATGAATGGTTATCCTTGCCGTGCAGATTCCAGTCGGCGTAATCAGGTGTCCTCCAGCGGTGCGAATTTGAGGGCCTTCCCATGCAGTCTTAACCTTCTTCAACTGGGCGGCGATGTGCCCACTCATGACGGAGTAATCAGCCCCTGTGTCCACTAAGGCGGTAACCGCGTGGCCGTCGAGAAGCACATCGAGGTCGGTGGTTCTTTGTCTGGCGTTGCAGTTAGGTCTTGGCGTCGGATCACGGCTGCGTCGTGTTGAACTGAAGCTCGAACGTCGCGTCGTCAAGTCGTCTTTCGTCGGTGTAGTCTTGGCTTGCTGACTTCGTCGGGACGGCGGCGTGTCGTCATTAGGTCGTCGAGATGGTTTCTTCGGCGTCTTCGTCGGCGGCGGAGGATCTTCGACAGTTCGACGGACAGCAACCGCACCTCCATCGGTTGCTGCTTTTAGTTTTCCGGATATGGGCTCGCTGACCGGCCCCGAGCTGGGCCAGTGTATGGTCGGCGCTGCGGCGACAGGTAGCGTCCTGGTGATGGTAAACGCGACGGTCGTCGAGAGCTCCACAGAGTAGCGGCGAGGTAGTCGGCGATATCGCGAGGGCGTTCACCTTGCTGCGGGCGCGGAGCGTTGACAGTGAAACCTCGCAGTCCCATTTCCCGGTATGGACATCGTCGGTAGACGTGACCCGCTTCCCCGCAGTGGTAGCAGAGCGGGCGGTGGTCAGGAGCGCGCCAAACGTCGGTCTTCCTCGGGTAGCTCCGCTGGGCGACGGGTGGGCGCGCTGTCGGCGGCGGCGGCGGTGGTCGACGGAATTGCGGCGTTACAGGGCCCTGCAGCGGTCGCTGAGGTGGGCCTTGACGGCGTACGACGGCGGCGTAGGTCATCGCTTCGGGTTGGGGTTGCGGTAATTGAGGTTGCACCTCCGGAACTCCAAGCGACCGCTGAACCTCATCTTTGACGATGTCAGCGATCGAGGCCACTTGAGGCTGTGACGACGGGAAGATCTTCTGAAGCTCCTCTCGTACGACTGCCCTGATAGCCTCGCACAGGTCTTCGGAGGCCAGTGATTGAACTCCGGCATAGTTTGTAGCGTTGGTGCGGCGGTCGAATTGCCGGTTTCGCATCTCGAGCGTCTTCTCGATGCTAGTGGCCTCGCGAAGAAACTCGTCGACAGTCTTCGGTGGGTTTCGTACCATACCGGCGAAAAGTTCCTCCTTTACACCACGCATTAGTAGCCGGACTTTCTTTTCCTCGGACATTTCCGGGTCGGCGTGGCGGAATAGGCGGCTCATTTCTTCTGTAAAAATCGCGGTGGTCTCGTTGGGCAGCTGCACTCGGGTTTCCAGTAGTGCTTGGGCTCGTTCTCGGCGTACGACGCTTGTGAATGTCTTCAGGAAGGCGCTTCGGAAAAGGTCCCAGGTCGTTAACGTGGCTTCTCTGTTCTCGAACCACGTCCTGGCAGCGTCTTCCAATGCGAAGAAGACATGTCGCAGTTTGTCGTCGCTGTTCCAGCTGTTAAATGCAGCGACCCTCTCGTACGTCTCGAGCCAGGTTTCCGGGTCCTCAAATGTTGAACCGCGGAACGTGGGGGGCTCCCTGGGCTGCTGCAGCACGACGGGGGATGCTGGGGCTGCCATTGGGGAGGACTTGGTGGCAATCTTCCTGCTCGTCTCAGGTTGGAGTCCGTGCTCTGGGGGCAGTCCTTGCAGCCGGCGGCTAGCTCGCTGGTCTTGGGCGACGTTGGTTTTGTCCTCGGGCTTCGGACTTGGATCGCGGCTTTGCGGGGGCGTTCGGTACATGAACGCACAAGCACCTCCACCAGATGTCACGTGGTAGTGACGTTAAAGAACACAGTAGAAGTACTGTGAAAGACAAAGCTAGCTTTTATTGGGCGAACCTGTGCCCACAAAACAGGCTACACTTAAAGCGCAACGATAGCGGCGAACACAGTCGGCGATCGTCGGAAATCTGATCAGCGGGTCAAGCGCGTCGGCTTTTATACAGCAGTAATCGAATGTTCCCGACTAATCGTTGGGACCCGCATGCCTTCTACAATGTTCTACACCATTCGCGTCAAGCGATGAAATCACATAACACAAGTTTCGGCGACAACAGACAGCGGATAGAAGCATCGATAACTTTCCAGAAAGTTCGGATACATGCAGGTGCGTCACGCGCTGTGCGATAACATTTGTTAGGCGGCTAAACGTGGTCGCCCGATAAAGATAAGTACACGTGTCAATATTTTGCTTGTGAGGAGCCGGCCATTTGGCGGCGTGTTTCCGCATGAGTTCACGTCGTTAAATGAACAGCAACAACAACAACAACAACAACAACGAGATGACGACCTAATGGACAGCCTCTATGTGTCAGTTCCATGTCGTCTGTTCCAGTTCGGTGCTGTGCTGCCCACTCTTTAAGTTTATGTGCTAGTTCTGATCACGCTACATTTGCTAATAACCGCGCAGGGATTCTCTCGTCATGGTGCGGCGACCCGCACCAAATAGCTGGGCCACGTTCCTGGTGCTTGTGTCCGCGATCGAACCTTGCTTCCATGCTTGTAACTGGTGTTATAGTGTGTGCAGCGTTTGTTTTATTCATTTGGTATTTTCATCTCGTTTTCATCTTTCTTTTTGTTTCCTGAGCAGTGTTTGTGACTTTGGCATAGCAGGTGCCAAAGAAGCCTACCTTACTTCACAAACAACTACGACGATGACGACGACGACGAAGGGGGCAAGGCCGAACCACCCGATTCATGGCCAATCCCCTACTGTGGGTATGTGCTACGGCCACTCAGGACAACAACAACAACGACAAAGATGGCACGACATGTAGTGCACATACCACGCATTTGTCTATTCAGTAAGGGTCCAGGAAAGAGAGAGAGAGAGAAACAGGAAGATGGAATCGCTTAATTACCAGAAGAGCGTCTCGTTGGGCACGCCACTCAGGGGAGGAAAATAAGAAAGGAGAGGGAAGATTCATCGCGTGGATAGCGCTATGCAGTCAAATGCGTTCGTCCATAGGCCAGTCGTTCCCCCCAAAAAAAGCTTCTCAGAAAGAGCCTTCATTGCTTCGTGGAGCAGCGAGCTAGTGGTGAGATCGATGTTGAAGCACTTTCTAAAACGTACTGTGACTGTCCTTCCAGTTGCCCCAAACGTGCCAAGTCAAATCGTGCACAAAAGCACAGTAAGTGGTTGCCCTCCATGGTGACTTAGCGGTTATGGCGTTGCGGTGATGAGCACGAGGTCGCGGGATCAAATCCCCCCGATGGTGGCCGCATTTCGATAGGGGTGAAAGGAACAAACGCCCGTGGGCCGATTATTGGGTGAATGTTAAAGATCCCCAGGCGGTCCAAATTTCCGGAGTCTCGTACTACCGCGTGCCTCATAATCGCGTCGTGGTTTTGGCACGTAAAACCCTAGATTTTTTTTTTTTTTTTTAGATACGTCGTGAACACTCCTCTCTGTTCAGCTGCAGAAATCACGTGCGCAGCTGTCAATGTGCGCACTCTGACTGTGACGCCAGATGTAAGAAGGCCGACGCTCATAACTAATGAGATTCATTGTTTAAATAAATAATTGAATATGAGAAACAAACGATCACCTGAAACGTCTTCTGCGTTCCCCATTCGAATATACGGACTCTCGGTCCTTCCGCGCATGTCGTGATGGTTCAGTTTGTTGCGATAGCACACCAAAAGACGTGTTTTGCGGAGTGACGTCTTCCTAAGCCACACTACTAGATTCCCGAGCAGATAGGTACGCTTTCCTGTGAAAACATCCGCGACATGTGTACGAAACGTGGAAGCACCTCCAGACCGTTGCGCACACCCAGTAAGCGCGTAGCGTACCAATTGATCAGGTCACAGGCAGCTAATTGCGAGTCCCTTGGAACCACGGTTCTTGGAGCGTAGCCTCCACCCTCGGCGACTCGCGTCCTTGTGGCATTTTCTCTTGGCCGCCAGGCGAAATATATATTGGCGGATTACCCAACTGTTTCCCCTTAAGCTCGCTGTACTCCCCACGCCCTAATTGTGTTGCGAACCAGGGACCATAAGCGAGGATGGGCGTAGGCACAATTTATTTCCCCCTTATTGCTGCGACCGATGTTAAAGCACTCGCTCGGCGTTATGAGTCGGAACGACTCCACGGACAGCACTTGCAGTGAGCACAGAAAGTGTCTGCGTATGCACCCTGAACACGATTGCGAGAGGTTCCGGCGGCCCGTCCATCTGCGCGGCAGAAGCATGCAGCAATACGGCAGAGCTCGCAGATCCGGGAGCGCACGCTATAAGCGTCGGCGACGTCAGCAGCGCCGTCTAATTAAGAGCCTTGCGACAGAGCGTTAATGAGACCCCACACGCGCTTCGGGGAGAGGAACAGCGACGGCTGCCTTATAGGCTGCCAGCGACGAGCGACGGAGCGGGCAGACGACCCGCGGCGACATTTTACATGACGGTCATATCGAACGACGGCGATGAGGCTGCTGCGTCGTCTGCGGCGACGGGTTGGGAGATGGGTGACCACTGAGCGAGCCATCGAGAGAAACCATCTGCCGTCCCAAACGCGTCGATGAGAAAACAAAAAAACCGAAGGGGGGTAGCACAGCGACGCGCTTTGTGTCGCCATGGAGACGAGTGTACGCCATATCACTGCTCGTCTGCTAAAGGTGTCGTCTGCTGCACGTGTCGAAAAGACATTGCTTCGATCTGCGTTTGGACAGACTTAGCTGACACCAGAATGCGAAGAGCTCAGAAGACAGGATTATGTATATATGCGTCAGAAAGGGCACTATAGACAGCGGCATTCAGATAAGCTGTTTGATAAATTATGTGCGCTTCTACTATGACAAAACGGTCGCCCTGTGTTCATTTATAGCCCTCCTGTGAATCTACCTGCGGGGGCGTATGCAGTGATCACTATCTGTCTATTTTCCTATTTCTATTCCCCTTTGTTGCTCGAGCGTACAAAATATTAAGGACAGGGACCTAGTCATGTAAAGGCAAGAGTCTTTAGTCCCTGGTTTCATCATCGTCGTCGTCAGCCTATTTTTATGTCCACTGCAGGGCGAATGACTCTCCCAGCCATGGAGTGGTGACTTGGTGGCGTATACGTGGGGGCGTAGAACATCGGGCTTCAAATCTGACGGGTGTAAGTTCGAATCGCCGTCCAGAGCACTACATCTTTCAGGTTGGCAATGGCGTCTGACGGGGCTTGTGCTAGTCTAGGTCCAATCAATGACACTTCCCCACAAGAGCAGGAATTGGCCTCCTTGGTGCGGTATTGGCCACTACTTCCTCGTAACTCCGGCAATTAGTCCCTGGTTTACTTTATCTTTTCTTTCCTCTTTGTCGTCATTTAGTCTATGTTCTGAGTGTGAAACGGTTACTTGAGATGAAACGGTAAAGTTAAACTGAAGCTTTCCCCATTGTAGTGTATCAAACTGGACACTGATCTGGTTGGCCCCGGCCTTTACTGCATTATTGTTCTTGTTCTTCTCTGCTTTTGCCTCTCTCGCTTTACCGTTATGAGGACGCTTGGTAAACAAAAACAAAAGCACAAGAAGGAAGGATGGGTGGTGCCTTGAATGCTTACAGCAATTAATATTAAAACACTGTTGTGTTTCCATTGACTTGCTATGGCGCTAAATAAACTTTCTTTTGAGATGCAATTGAACTTCACGTACAACTTTTTTCCAGGGGAGTTCCCGCATAAGCTTGAAGTGGGTGTCGTGCACTTAGAAAGTGTCTAATCGGGTCCAGGTCTTTGTCTATCTGCAATTACATTACGTTCTAAATGCACTTCTGAATGAACCCGCCGCAGTGGATTAGCGGTTATGGTGTTGCGTTTGCTAAGCGCGAGGCCGCGTGATCAAATCCCGACCGTGACTGCCGCATTTCGGTGGGGGAGAAATGCAAGAACGCCCGTGGCCCGTGCGACAGGAGCTCGTTAAAGATCCCCAAGTAGTGAGAATTAATCCGGAGTCCGCCACTACGGCGCACCTCATAATCAGATCGCGGATTTGGCTCGTAAAATCCCAGAATTTAATTTTAATTTTTGACTTCTAAATGAGTTCCAAACGAGTTTCGAGAACTTTTTCTTCGCCAACGGCAAAGAAAAGCCTGAACTTCAGCCTGTCCAAGAAAAAAAAAAGGAAAAAAAATGTGCGGTCGTTCTGTATACGGTGCAGTTGAGTGAAGCGTTCGCATGTGCATACCGAGAACGTGGTATGCACGTAATCCAGCTGTCCAGCGCCAGACAGATTTGGCCTACGTGAAGGGCGCTTTGCCCTGATGCAAGTTTCCTGGTACTACAACATGCACAACATACCATGCGACGATTGCTCTGTTCATAAGGATGACACAGATAATATAAATAAACGGTTAAAGCAATGCTAGCATGTCGTCAAGAAGGATAACGCGGCAACAAACAATTTAGCGGAGCGCGTGCAGATGTCTGCACACGCCATAGGTTAATTTTGACGGCACAAGTATCTTGGCGACACACCGAACTGTGATATGGTTCCACATAGAATGGCTCATTAGTCAAAACATTGACAACACCCTTATATCAGAATGGTCGGCAATCTTCACGTCAACTCTGCAAAATACTTCGTCACAAATTCGAGAGTACACAAGCTGTGTCAGCCGTGACCTCTTTGTATTGTGAACAAGGCGCTTTTACGGGCCCCAAAACCTGAATTTCATCGTTGTATATTCAGTGTCAAGATTTACGATTGCTATAACGTGATCCTACTTGGCCCAGGTGGTTCACTTGAAACCATTCACTGCACATAAAGGCCGCTGTTTGCTAATCCGTTTCCATCAAGCAGCCTTTAACCATTTGCCAAGGACGATAACAGGCCTACATAGCGCAAAGAGGCCGAGTAAAATAACAAAGTTTGAACGAAAGATGACCCATTACCCTGTTTCCGAAAGGGTTCGTTACAAACACCAGCATTTACTGTCATATCATTGCATAACACTCCACCAGTGACAGCTGCCAAGCTGCTCTAGTGGAAGAATGTGCGATGTTCTATGGCTGTATGACTCTGCCAAGAATACATAATCATGGCAGTATCACTTTGTAGGTGAAAATCTTGATTTATTTATTTATTTATTTATTTATTTATTTATTTATTTATTTATTTATTTATTTATTTATTTATTGTACCTTTGCTGGCTTGTGTATGTACGGATGGACTGACTGACTGACTGATTGACAATAGATGAATGAGAATCTAGAGGTCTAGATAGCCGTGTATAGGTAGCCGGAAGCGCAAGCTCGCTGCCCTGAGTGAAACCAGACCTGAAACGAAACTATGGCGGACCTCTCCTACCAAACGCATTCGGCAGAAAGAAGAATGTGAACATGCGTTCGCTGAAGTCGTTAAACCAAGCTCCAGGCGAGTGACAGAGCGAACGGTAAAAATTGAATGGCACATTCAATCGAACGGGAAAATGAGTAAGCGCCCGGATGAATGACTCCACGGCTAGCATATCGCACAGCGAGCACGCAAATTAGCCCGAGCGAATAACGCACCCTCACGCGCGTACGGTCCCTCCGTTCTTCGAGGGTGAGGGGAGCATCCCCAGCGCGTGGCCCGGTAAGAACATCCGCCTGCGGCACAAAGGCGTCCGCCCCCGCACCGGTGCAGCGCTCAAGGTGTTGCGGATGGCGATGACATTTCAATTAGGCCGCTCCGAAAAGGCGCCGGTGCCGAACGGCGCTGCAGCGGGGCCTCGTGCACCGCGGGGTGGTGATCGCGAACCCCTGCGCACGCATCCTTCGGTGGCTCCCGGGCGATCGCAGCACGGGAGCAATGCGCCCGGCCCGGGGCGAGCTGCGCGCTTACGCTTCGCGACCCGCTCACTTTCATCTGCGCGCCCGAAGGGCAAGGTCCCGACTAATATTGTTATTCTTATGCGCGTCGTCCTCCCCCTCATCCGTTGGAGCGTCAGCCAGCAAGGACGGCTGCCGGAATAGAGCTGCGCGCATATGTGCGGGTTCTGGCAGAAAAAGAAAGCTGCTTTATTTGTTCCGTACAAGCTTTTATAGATCGTGGCTGCAGTATCTTGTCGGTCTCCGCTGTGCACGTGCTTCTTGAACAATCGCAGTAGCGCGATGTTCGCTTGCTGTTGTCATATTATTATCCTACTGATTGTTACGTTTCGCCTACGACGCGCGGTATAGCCGGCGCGGATGCAACGGACGCCGGGGCTTCGTTCAAAGCGGCGGACATTTTGGCCCGTTCGGAGCTGCCGCAACGCATCCCCGCCAAGCGCGTCCAGGCATGTTTCAGTGCCACGTGTCTTCGTGTGTGCGTGTGTGTCTGTGTGTGCCCACGTTTGTCAAAGCGCGGCAGCCGGGGAGAGGAGCTCCCCAAGTGTGAAGCGAGGAGGTCTGACCGGCGCCGGCCCGGCTGATGCGTCACTACACTCGTCTCAACATGTCTCTCAGCTTGTCCGTCCCCCGCTGTCACGTGGCCTCGTCCCGTGACGTTCCCTCTTGCCCTCAACTCCGAGAGTATAAAAGCAGCTGCCCCCGGACGTCAAGAGAGAGGCTCCGAATTCTTCTGTTGAGTAACGTGCTCTCCCGTCTCTCCACTTCGGTCGACCTGACCGGCCGCTCTTTTGCGATGCTAGAATAAACAAGTTGTTCTGTTAGCAGTCGACTCATGCTTTGCCGGGACCTTCGGATGCTTCCAGTTGTGCCCCAGGCCGCCAGGCCAACGCTACCCTTGGGGCTTGCGACCCATTTGCAACAACTCGTGCCAGCGGTCCGATTGCAACAACGGGTGTCAGCCCTGAGGTTCCAATATGATGCTGTTGCCACTGACAATGAGGACGATGGTGCGAGCTACAGGCGGTACAGTCTTGCCAAAGGCACGCCTGCGACGCTTCTTCCTTCGGGATGCCTTTTGAATCGCATGGAGCTAGACGAGCCACGGTGATAGATGTGGCGTATGTTGACTTGCGTAACACTAAACGCTGCAAAGAGGGAAGGCGAGTCATGCCCAGGAGCATACGGACCAGACGAAGCAGAGGGGAACGCCTTCATTTCCTGGGCATGAATTCGCCGAATTCGCCGACTCACCGCTTGACAGTACTTGGTTTTTTTCACCATCACTACAACGTGACGATATTATGAAAACTATCCGCAAACTACTGCTACTACTGCTGCTACTACTAATACTACTACTACTACTAATACTACTACTACTACTACTACTACTACTACTACTACTACTACTACTACAGAGATAAAGTATTTGCAATAAATATCCGCCGTCTGTGCAATTCAATTTCAATTGTACTTCCATAAAGAACGAAGGAAGGCCCAAACTAAAGGTGGAGATATTCACACTCGAGAGAGATTCGGGTCCCCTGTGCAAGACAAACCGCAAAGAGACCAATTTTGGACACAATACACTTTCAAACACACTGAAATTTCAATACAATTTCATTTTATTTACATAAAGAACGGAGGAAAGCCCGCACGACTGTCCGCCCGAGGCACTTTGCGCGTATTCGTGGGCTTCTTTCGCGCTCGGAAAAACACCTTTATGTAGCACGTATTGAGCAACAGAAAGCTATATCGGGAGTGTTTCATGTCGCTCTACAATTTTCTCATTGACACTTTTAATCGAACTACAATATTTGAGAAGTTTACTAATTAATTGATACTAATTATCTAATTCGGCAGAATGAAAAGAAAAATAGTTTGAGTATCTCCAAGCGACGGCAAACAACATTACCGTTGCCCTGTCCAGCTACGTGGCGTTTGCATATTTTTAAACTCTAGCTAAAGTTAGCTGGGACACCACGTATATCTCCCTCAGCAGCTCCACGAAATCGTTATCTATGCTTTCGTGCTTGAGAATATCCCGTATTCTCACGCCTGAAATACCAACGCCACCTGGCGAATTTCATTGTCACAGCCCAGCAAGACGCCGTCAGCGGGACCCTGGACTGGGGGTCTCGACTGCCTTAACTTGCTGAACCAATAATAAAGAGGTTGTTGTTGTTGTTGTTGTTGTTGTTGTTGTTGTTGTCGTTGTTGTCGTCGTCGTCATCGTTGTTGTTGTTGTCGTCGTCGTCGTCGTCGTCGTCGTCGTCGTTGTTGTTGTTGTTGTTGTTGTTGTTGTTGTTGTTGTTGTTGTTGTTGTTGTTGTTGTTGTTGTTGTTCATCTCTCGTGCTGCGGGACGTTATCTGCCCCTGGTCAAGTACATCATCATCATCGTCATCATCATCAGCCTGGTTACGCCCACTGCAGGGCAAAAGCCTCTCCCATACTTCTCCAACTACCCCGGTCACGTAGTAATTGTGGCCATGTTGTCCCTGCAAACTTCTTAATCTCATCCGCCCACCTAACTTTCTGCCGCCCCCTGCTACGCTTCCCTTCCCTTGGAATCCAGTCCGTAGCCCTTAATGTACATTGGTTATCTTCCCTCATTACATGTCCTGCCCATGCCCATTTCTTTTTCTTGATTTCAACTAAGATGTCATTAACTCGCGTTTGTTCCCTCACCCAATCTGCTCTTTTCTTATCCCTTATCGTTACACCTATCATTCTTCTTTCCATAGCTCGTTGTTCCATAGTTCAAGTACAGTCACCCGCAAAAGTTTACGGGGCATGGGTTTCACGACAAAAGTGGATTTCTGCTCTGTTAAGGCTTAGCGCTTCTAATTTAATGGATCCCAGTGCAGTTCGCAAGGACTGCTACGGATCAAAGCTTTTAATTAGAGGCTACGTTCACAGACTTCGCGCAAATTTGGCTCTTTCACAAATCCCGCGTCTCGTAAACTTTTGCAGGTGACTGTACATCTTGCGCACTGCGCACAGACAACACGCATTTGTCCTTCTCAGAAGCCAGCGGGACTTAATGAGGCCTCGTAAAGAGGTCCGGGCGTGACATTGCGTTGCGTGCGCGGGATCTCGTTACGCGTGGCGGGCCGCTTCTTGGGCTCCATGCAACTGGAGCCGCGGGTGGGACCTGTAGGCTGGCAGATACATCCAGTTTCAATAATTCATCCAAATTCACGCGATTACGTGCGTGTGTAAAACATGTCGGTTTCGCGAGCCATGTCGGATACTGGCCTTCTTTGAGCTGAAACATACGCAGGAAAGTGGCCGGCAAATAAATAAAGCAGTTAACGTTAAAAATAAATATAGAAATCAACGTTACAGTGCACGTATACATGCATAAGCACATTTGTCATAGCACGTACAATTCACGCGGCGACTCGTAGAACATCGCCAATCTTACTTTATTTTTCTGTTTTTCTTTTCATCTCGCAGTTAAAAAATACTTCCCGTTTGCAAGTGTCATTTTTGCAAGGTAATCAACCGCTTTATTGTCCTTGCGATCAGGCCCATTAGCTTCGCATGCCAATTTACATATAGAACTGATACGTAAGGTTATTCTGCCCGCAATACACGTGTCCACGATATAGAGACACGCTACTTCTGTGCTTCCATTTAATCGGCTGTTTTGTTTCAGGCTTCCAGCTCTGCAGTGATTGTCTAGAGAGTAACCTGGAACTTATCGACAGTACGCAAGCTCAAGCGCTCCTGATGTGCATGGAATTCCCAAAATGCACATTTACAGGGGGATCTTGTTGCAGAGCACAATGGCTACCGGGATCTTTAGACGCTACAACACTTCTAAATTGAGTTTTGTGACATGCCGCATTTAGGCTGCGAACATGCTTCGGCAGCAATCTCGTTTCTGCAAGTCTGGTGGCAGTTGCAGTTCACTTCCTGGCTAACTTTCAGCCTTCCGCTCCCCAGAACTTCCTCCGTGGCATTCTTTTCCATGCAACGCATTCACAACAGCCCCGCTATTGGCAGAAAGTCAACTATGTATGCTTCTGCCCTCTACTAATTTTACTTACGCCAGCCAAAACGTCCAGACATCCTTTGACCTTTTGATAGCAGGGCTTGATTTCTTTGTTGTTTCTTGCTTGATTTTATTATTAAAATATATTTCTTTTCATCTTGATCTCATGTCAGTCAACCCGTCCTAAGTAGCAAGGGCAGTATATAATAAGGCTGAAATATTCAGTTCATAAAATTATTTCTCTCCATCTCTCTGTGTTTTTTGACTATGCCCATGCTTCCTAACTGTCATCGTCACCACCGTCACCATCAGCGAAAAACAAGCACCAAAGTGCGCTCTGTTTGTACCCCAACCCAACTGAACTGTTTCAAAACTGCTCGCTAATTAACTGTCGTGCAAACTATAGTTAACCATGAAACACGAATAAATGTTTTGATGTATATATATGCGACATCCGTTCGGGGAGAACAGAGCACGACAGATAAATGATCACAAAGTTGCTGGTATTAAGGGCCGTACGCGCCACGTGCGGACAAAGTAAATTAACCTTCGAGTGGTGGTCGTGACGTGAGCTGTCAGGCGTGCAAGTGTCTCAGCCATTCCCATTGTTCCGTACGCACAAGGACCTTCTGTGCCCAGATACCGTTAGAGGAGGCAGCGATGTGGAGCTAACGGTATACCTAGTAGAAAGAATGGCTTCATGTTAATTACCTTGTCTCGAGAAGAGACAGTTGTACTTTGTTGCGACGCACTTAGAACTCGGCCTTTGATCAGATTACACGAGTCTGCAAAATATGGCTGATGAAATGAATTCCGCCTGCGGCATTAGCTAGGCGGCTACGGCATTCTGCTGCTGCGGCAGTGGCAGGTCACGGGTTTAATTTCTGCCGTTGAAGACCGCACTTCGATGCAGGCGAAATGGAAAAAAAAAAAGCTATATTATTTTTTATTTAATACATACTGCCAGCCTGAATGTCAGGCTTTAGGCAGGAGTGGGGTACATAACAATACAGCATGTAGGAATACAATGTACATTTGGTCGAGCAAGTACGGCATAAGAAGAACCCACATAAGCCATACAAAGCGGAGTACAAACAATATGCCACGACAATGTGAAGTAACGTTAGCTATTGCGGAATGCGCTCAAGAAAGAAGACACCGTCGAACACTCAACCACATTGGCAGGTAGGTTATTCCATGTACGAATTGTGCTCGGGAAAAATGAGGCTTTGAATGTATTTGTTCTGCACAAGAACTCGCTCACCTTCTTTGAATGGAAGGAACGGGTTTGTCGCTGGGTAATTGAATGAAAATATGCATTTTTATTTATTCCAAGTTGGTTATGGTAAATTAAGTAGAACATTTTTAGTTTGTCCTGGTGTCGTCTTACCTGTAGTGTCTCTAAATTGGCTGTTTGCAAAAGGGCTGATGGGGATTTTTTCCAACTATAACAATTATATATGAACCTGACGCATTTGCGTTGGACATTTTCAAGTTTGGTAATATTACACTTTGTGTGTGGATCCCAAACGATTGCTGCATATTCTAGAATTGATCTAATGAATGTTTTGTACGCGAGTAGTCTAATTTCTGTGGAGGATTTACTAAGGGTTCTTCTTAAATATCCAAGTTGTTTCATTGCCTTACTTACGGTGTACGTTATGTGGTCATTCCATTTCAAATCTGATGTAATTATGACTCCTAAGTATTTGTATTTTGTAACCTGAGACAAGGCGTTGTTATCGATGGTGTAGCGGAACTTCAAAGGATTAACTTTACGTGTCACAGTCATAGCTACTGTTTTTTTTAAATTAATGCACATTTGCCAAGTTGAGCACCAGGCTTGAATTTTACGTAGAGACATATTTAACAATTCCTGATCGTCGTTGCACAAAATCTCATGGTAAAGTATGCAATCATCGGCAAACAGACGTATTTTAACTGATATGTTGGCTGCAATATCATTTATAAATACCAAGAAAAGTAATGGTCCCAGGACGGAGCCCTGAGGAACACCGGACTCTACAGGGGCAGGGTCCGAACTGATTCCGTCTATATATACTGTTTGATGCCTGAAAGATAAGTATGCTGTTATCCATGCGAGCAATGTATCATTTTTCAGAATAGGTTTAAGTTTCAAAAGCAGTTTTTGGTGGCACACTCTGTCGAAAGCTTTCTCAAAATCCAAAAATATCATGTCTATTTGGCTGCCCCTATCTAATGCTGCTGCGAGGTCATGGACAATCTCTAGTAACTGCGTTACCGTGGAATGTTTGCGACGGAAACCATGCTGTCGGCTATCAATAATGCAGTTTTCCTCAGCAAAAGTGGAAATATGCGCGAAAATAATGTGCTCAAGTACCTTCGCACATGTACATAGCAAGGAAATAGGCCTGTAGGAAGAAACAAGAGACCGGTCGCTGGTTTTGGGTATCGGTGTGATTTTAGCATGTTTCCAATCGTTCGGAAGTTCAGCACAGGACAATGATTTATCAAAGATCAAGCATAAGTACTTTGCGCACCATTCAGCGTAACGGAAGAGAAAAGAAGCAGGAATGCCGTCAATTCCCGGCGACTTTCTGACATCTAGATTGAGCAGAATTTTCAGTACACCCTCTTCACTAATAGATAGATTATTTATTGCAGGAATTCCGTCAAAAGCATTGAATTGTGGAATTACGTCATCATCTCTGGTGAACACGGAACAGAAGTAAAGGTTTAGTGCATTGGCTACGTCCCCTCGATCTGTTACAGCAGTGCCATTTATGATAAGGTTTGAAACCGATTGCTTCTTTGGCGACAAGTGACGCCAAAATTTTGCTGGCGACGCAACAAGAAACTCTTTTAAACGTACACTCTGATAATGGTCTTTACTTTTTTTTATAGCATTCTTGAGAAGCAGTTGCAGTTCAGATAACTGGTGTGCGCCCTCAGGTGAAGGTCGTTGTAGAAACCGTTTCCTTGCTTTTTTTACTTTACGGCCTGCCCTGGCTATTTCTTTAGTCATCCATGGCTTGCAAGTACGTTTTACAACCTTTTTGTGTGGAATGAAACATTTTGTGCAGTGCATCACTAAATCTTTGAATTGCAGCCATAACATATCAACGGATATGCCATTGCATTCATATTGGGAAACAAAGGAAGAGAATGAATTGTCCAATGCATCGAGTACATCCACATCACTGGCGCGAGAAAAATCGAGTACAAAGGTCTCCGTCTGTTGCAGTTTTGAAACTTTCTTCAATTCCATGACAAAGGACACTATTTTGTGGTCTGAAATCCCTTCAAAAATGTGCACGCTCGGATTCATACGAATAATTTTGTCATTTGCGAGGAATAAATCTAAAGTTGACGCACTTCCACCGTGAACACGAGTAGGCAGTTTCACTAATTGCGTTAAATTGTGTAGCAGAACTATGTCAACAAAGGGCTCCGCAGTAGGAGAACGCGCATTTGGGAACTCATTATCCCAATCGACATCTGGAACGTTAAAATCTCCTGCCAACAAAATGCTATAAGATTGGTTCCTATATTCGCATAGAAATTCATTCAGGTTTTCAAAAAATGCTGGGCTGCAATTTGGAGGGCGATAAAATCCCGCAATCAGAAGACGGAAATCTTCAAGGACAACCTTTACAACAACGCTTTCCATTCCAACAGGGTCAGGTAGTCTGGACACATTCAAGCACTCCTTAAAAAGCACGGCTACGCCACCACCTCGGGAATCTCTGTCGTTACGGTAAATTCCATACCCTGCTGGAGTGATTTCGACATCGTCGATACCTCGATGTAACCAAGTTTCAGTAACAATTATGATCTGTGGGCTATGGACCATAACAATACTTTCCAGATCTGCTGTTTTGTTAACTACACTACGCGCGTTCACGTTGAGACAACAAAATGTGCTTTTAACAGGAGAGTCGGGTCATGTCATCTGGGACGCGAGTGAACGTGCAACGATGGGCACTATTTTCGTTTGGTTACTGTCCCATTGAAACATTTCATTATCAATACGAACTTTGTCGTATATCAACTTGACCTTTCCTCCCTGCCTTCTAATATCAGCCGTATTGTCCCACAAGTATTTTCTTACTTGCCTCGTGGCTGCCGAGAAGTCTTCACCAACAGATATGTTCTTTTCTTTTTTTAGCTTGAAGCAGTTTTGAAGAACGTTCACTTTTTCACGGTGATCAATAAGTTTAAGAATGACTGGTCTTGGTTTATCTGCTTTCTTCCTGCCAATTCTATGTATCCTTTCTACGGAAGATACCTGTACGCCCAGTGTAGTTTTGAACAAGCCATCAACCACATCTTCCATAAGTGACGTAGACGTTTCGTCGCGCCGCTCAGGAATGCCAAACACAATTAGGTTGTTTCTCCGACTCCTGTCTTCAATGTCGACTAACTTTCTTTCCAGGGTTTTAATTGTTCTTTCCATATCAGCTATCCTCGTGCCTACCTCCTTTACTATTGCTGCTGATTCCTCCACCTGCTTAAGCTTTGCCTCGATTGCGTCCAGTCTTTCCTGCATACTCTTCTGACCACCCAGAAGTTGCAGTAGCAGCTCCTCAGTGCTCGGCCCGGGATTAACCTCGACATCACCACATAGCACCAGTAATGAAACCAAAATATCCTGTACATACAGGTACACGGCACAGGCACTTTTGGGGCACGCCAGCAGGACCAGGCAACGGTTGCTAGTTTTTACTGAGGAATAATTATTACTGACCTGCGCAAAAAGCAGGAATGGGTTTGACATGGTGTTGACCGGTGGCCCGCTGACATGCCCACTGAAGTGATCAGCGTACGACGAGCTTCTTATATAGGCCGTGGTTGTGGAACTTGGGGGCGGTGCCGTCCAAGCTATACATATACTTCGATGTATAGGCGCACGTTAAGGAAGGTGATCTAAATTGTTCCGAAGCCCTCTACTATACGACCATCTGGTCCTTGCGCCAATAGACTCTACGAACCAATCAATCAATCTGCTCTACGACGTCGGTCATAGCCCTAGTGCTTCTCTGGGACGGTAGACCACCGTGGCGCGAGGTGCACCTTCTCACCTAACTTTTCACTGTGTGACGCGCACGCGTTCCACGTGACGACGACGTCACGAGATCGTCAAATGGAATGACCGCGTGACAGTCCACACACACACACACACACACACACACACACACACACACATACACACACACACACATATATATATATATATATATATATATATATATATATATATATATATATGAGTTATACCACCTAACATTAGCCAAGCTGTGAATTCAAAAGGAATATCTACATTTTCGGTGCAAGACACGATTATAAGACTTACCGTGTTCTGTAGTTAAAACTCTGTCGACCGAGCACGTAGGTCTTATAATAGTATCTTGCACTGTGCTTTTCTTAATTATGTTTTTCTTGAAACAGCTTGGCTAACGTTAGCTGGTACACACGGTAGACAGGGTATGCGAAAGAAAGCCCGGGGACTGTTCTCTCTCTGTACTCTTCAGCAGTAAATCGTGGCCTAATAATAATAATAATATTTGGGGTTTTACGTGCCAAAACCACTTTCTGATTATGAGGCACGCCGTAGTGGAGGACTCCGGAAATTTTGACCACCTGGGGTTCTTTAACGTGCACCTAAATATAAGCACACGGGTGTTTTCGCATTTCGCCCCCATCGAAATGCGGCCGCCGTGGCCGGGATTCGATCCCGCGACCTCGTGCTCAGCAGCCCAACACCATAGCCACTGAGCAACCACGGCGGGTCTAAATCGTGGCCTGCGAGGCGCGCTCTGGCTGCTCGAACTATATAGCTGTACTATGCACTGTGATACTCTGTATTACTGCGCAGACGTAAGAATGTCCATAATAATCTATTATCTTTCAACTGTGACATAATAACATGTGTGCTCTCGGACAATGTGAAGCTGAAAGACTATGGTGCGAACTTGGCAGATGTTGTCCGCAATCGTAAGAAGTGCGCCCCCAAATGAACTCCCTTTCTCTCTCTCTCTCGCCACCCCTCTTCGTGTGGGGAAAGTTTAGTGGCGAGCCATCGTAAGTGCACGTTGGTAGCGGCGGAGATCCTTGCTGCTTACATGAGGAGGTAATGAAGCAGCGAGGTCCGCAGTAAACGCCATCACCATTTTCCCTGATTTGATGTTCCGCATAAGACTGCCGCATGATTAGCTCTGGTGAAACAAAATGAAGTACCGACCACAAAAGATTTAGAAGGGTTAACGGTCCGGGTCACATGCGGGAGCCTCGTTCAATTTAGTGAACAAGGCTCCCGTGTTCGAGCCGAAGCGTTAACCTTTTTAGATCTTTTGCGGTCGGCGCTTCGTTTTATTTCACCATGTTCCATCCCAGCCCAATGGCATTCCGTCACACCATCAACATCGTTCGTGATTAACTCTCCAGAAACAACTGCCTAATTCTCATCTACTGTTTCATTTCTACGTCGACCTGGCGTGAAAAATCGACTAAAATCATTTGAATTGATTGGTTACTAAGTCCTTCCTTCTCTCCTTCCTTCATTTCTTCATTCATTCGTTCATTTATTTATTCACTGATCGATTCGTTACCCAGTAATTGATTCACTTCTTCTTGGACAACTATCCCCTCCTCTTCCCTGAAGTGAAGCAGCTGCAACGCGCAGTGCACGCATGCGTGCGTTTGAACGATTACAGAGGCACTACACAAAGTGCTTTCTCGCGACTTGCAACACGCCACGTGCCGTCCTCAACAACAGCGCGGCAATGACGGGACTGTTGTTCATGCAAATCAGAGTCGCGGCGGCTCACGCGACAAAAAAACGCGTAGCGAGACGTGGGCGCCGTCGTGTACTCGATGGTCTATTGTTCTTCCCCGGGAGGAGGCAGTTGCAACAGCGCACAGCCGGCGGACAACAGCGGACAGCTGCAGTAGTCGTACAAGCGGTGCACCACGAGTCTCGTGCAAGGGCGGCTGGCAGGGATCGTGGAAAGAAGGCGGGTGGGTGGGGCGAGGGAATGCAGTGTTACCCGGCCCTGTGCGGTGCTACTCTCGCCTGTCGAGGACGTCCCTGAACTTGGCGTCTGCAGCAGCGCTTGCAACGCTTGGCCGGCGTCCTTGCGGCGTGGCATCGGCGGCAGCAACCACCGCTGCTGTCGCTCCTCTGGGCCAAAAGGAAAAGCGCCGCGAACGAGGCACATGTCGCTAGCGCGCTGTCCGCATCGGCGTTTCCGTCGGCGTGTGCTTTAAGAATGACGAGTCAGCTAGCGGTGACGGCCACTTTTTGGCTTGAAGCCGTGGCCTGGAGCGGGCAGCAAATTATTGTGCATACAGTAGCGACAGACTCTCGCGACCGCAAGAGTCCGGCGTGAAGACTAAACCCCCTAGCAAACGTTCGGGCTTTGCACTGGACCATGCCTGTTTGAGCATGACGAGTTGGTCGAACGTCTACCCTCCGCAGCAGCAGCGCAAGCAACGAGTGAACTGTGAACCAAAATCAGAGCTTGGCAGCGCGCACGACAAACCCAGTAGCGAGACGAACCAACCCGTCTTCGTCATTTTGACAGCGAAGCTGTCTGGGACTAGGATCCCGGAGGAGGAGGAGGAGGAAAAACGTTTATTGAGCTCTATAAAAATTTGCTGAATTTCGCGGAGTCAGATGGTGTCTTCCATCTTCTTAGCAATGGCCGTCTACCCCTAGTCCAGGGCTCCGCTGGATGCCGCTGCCAGCTGGGCACGTCGGATCAGCCCTAGTTGGACGCCTGACGGTCACTGGAGAGCATTTCTTCCCATTGCTCCGCACTCGGGTTTGGTATTGTTGGTGCCGCATTTTTTTTTTTAGAGCGTGGGTGTTTCCTGGCACCATGGACATTTGTCAGTGTACTGTGTGGGTAGTATTTTACTGACTGTGTTTAAGTTCGGATATGCACCCGTCTAGCCTCCAAGCTATACGGAGTCATCTCTAGTGAGAGAGCTATGCGGCGGGGGGTAGCGCTTCCTGCTGCCCTTATAGTGGTTCAGCATAGCCGAGTATTCTCTGGGGATTGGCTCGGTTTCCTCGAGGTCACTGGCGGAGTGTGCCCGGTATGCAGTGTATCCTCGAGCAACCCTGTCGACCTCACGGTTGCCTTCCACGTCCGTGTGACCCAGCGTCCACACTGTCGTGTGTCTAATTGGTTGTTCTTTTTCTGGGCTTTGTCCCTGGGGTAACGTCGACAGAAAACTATCGTCAGCTATGGCTCATACCTTCAAATGCAATGGCTTATACCCCCGTAAAGCAGAGGCTACAAGCACTTCGCAAAGTGAAGCGAACAGTGCATACATTCTTTGGAATTGCGCGTACAACACACAGAACAGCATACGTTTGGATAAAGACAAGCTCAAAACAAGCATGCGAACAACATAATAGATGATGAGGCGCTCCTGCGCCTATATGCACTGCGAAGCACGTAGCTCTCCCCGTTTACGTTTCTCGGTAAAGATTGCTGTTGCGCAAGCAGCATCGGAGATGGCAGCTTGACGGTAGCATACGAAGGAGGGAGTGACGTAACTACACTTTCGTATGTAAAAGAAGCCGTCTAGCAAATTATTTGTGCTGTGACGGCGCTATGGGAAGACTCCCACAGCGCTATAGTTAGTACTCCTGAAGAGAAGCGTGCATACGAGTAGCTGCGAATCTCTCTTCTCTGTGGTCAACTCTTTGCAGGTGCGCGAACTAGCGACGCAAGCCAAGTCACAGGCCACCGAAACTGCTCAGGCTAATAATGAGGTAAAGTGCATGTAAATGTCGCCACGTGAATAACTTCAACCTACGTCACAATGGGTACTCGTTCTAGTTGTTTATATCTATAGCTTCGCCGTCCAACCATCTTCAGCGTGGATTGGAGACCTTTTCTTTTTCTACTTTCACTGGCGCCACATCATGGACTATATTACGAAATAGTTGGAGCGCCGGCAATTTTGCGATGTCAAATGGGCATTTCTTTACTGTAATAGCCAACACAATACACAGTCGATTTTTATGCATGAGTATGGTTACATATTCAGACGCAATCAGCATTTCACAACAGCGTTAAACTGAGATTACTAAGCACAAAATTTACATATTGTTCGTGTAATGGACCTGGAGAGCATCCTCCAGGAATCGAATATAATAGATCATCATTGCAGCCCTAAGCTTTAAATTATTCTGCCTCGTAAACGAGCTGTATTATACACTGCCCGCCAGCGCCGGGCTCCAAAGAAGCTGACCTCGGCACCGGCAGCGAAGCTTTCGGCTCATTTGGTGCCCCGAATTCACCGGTGTGTAGGCGTTGATTCTTTGGCGCGAGCTCTCTAAACAGTCGGCAAGGACGTTGCGTTTCCCGTTTCGTATGCCTTCGCCTCACAGACGGCCGACGAGCGCTGCATAGGCGCGCCAGCTAACACCCGCCTGTATACTGTATACTACCACGTATGTCTCCGCCTCTATAATTCCATGCAGCGCCGCGAGGGCTTGGGCTCGTGTCAGCCAATCAGCAACGAGAGCCGGCTTCCTGTTCCAGAGAAAGCTTGACGGCTCGCCCATTGTGCGCCACTGATCTTTCCGTGAAGTTGGCGTCGCGAGCGCGATCAAAGGCGGACAACGGAGGAGCCCTCCTTCTGGTTCTCTTTTATGGCTGGCGAGTGCGACTCGCACCTTTCGCTTCACTGTACGGTGTTGGTGAGACGGAGTACAGAGCCTTCTCGCCGTTTCCCGAACTCCGTTTCACCAAATCCGTGCAGTGGAGCCGAAGCGGTGTCTCGTGTGGGCGAAGTAGAAAAGGAGAAACAGAAGGGCGGTTTCTCCTGTCGTCTCTGATATCGCCCTGCGCTCGACGCTCGCTTAACGAAACCTTAAGGAAGGATTAGTGGCACACAATGGGCGGTGCTCCCTTTCATCCCTTCTCTAGAACACGGAGCCGAGCCTGTTCTCGTTACCTAGTCCTAGCCTTTGCACGCGCTGCACGGAGTTTGAGAACAAGCTCGGTGGGCCAGCACCCGCTAGCGCGCCTGCTAACGCGGGGCTTGCCCTGATGCGGCAAGCAGAACCGCGAGGAAGTTTGCACGTCGGGCGCGCGCGCGGCGTTCCGCGCGACGTGCCTGCGAGCCGCAGCGCGTCGAGAGATCGTCTACGATAATAGCAGCCCTTGAGTCGACAGTACGCGAGGAAAAAAAGCTAAAAACTGGGCTTGGGTTCGCTCGCGCAAGCTGTGGGTCCATTGCGGGAAAGCACCGAAATAGCTCCGGCGAGATACAGCGGCGGCCAGGAGACGCGTACTGCTATACAGACGCGTAGAGGTGTGTCTGTATAGCATAGCGTCGGGGACTGCTGCTTTTCTCGATAACCTGTGTATGGACTTTGCATATAGCCTAAAGTTCGAGTCCATACGAAAGCAGAAGGGTATGCGGGAACTCTATTCAGACAATGCTGTAAAGTGTGCTCTCATTTTTTTTATGAAGGCGCAACACACTCTACGTCACAGGAGGCGCATAATGTGGCGCCTTTGTGCTGCAACGTCGCCGTAAGTTTGCCGCGTATGCCATATTTAGCCCAAGCACCATAAAACGGCTCCGAACGGGAGTGTATCTTTGGCAACCGGTAAAAACATCGTTCAAGTCAAGCTCCCTGCGCGCTCGTCAACTACCAGCTGCACTTGAGACCGCGCATATGCAAGGAAGGAGCCGGGTTCCTTGGTTAGCCCAGTTGCGGCACCATTGTGAGGTCTTATATAGACACAAAAATAGAGCCAGCAGCGTATAAGTTAGCGGCGGCGAGGAAGGAAGTTAGGCCGCCGCCCGACGTCAGTCTTTAACGCGAAACTGAGCATCGGAGCGGCGCTTGGGCGTACGCGACGATTTCCTCAGAGGCGTTTGGAAAGACGTGTACGCATGGACGTTGCACGCACGTTTCCGTGCCATTGAACTCAAAACGCGCGTTTTTTTTTTTCTCTTCTGGACAAGCTGCAGAGCGTGACGTCACGAAGTTGCGGTGCCGCTGACGTCACGTGCCAGGTGGAAGGTGTCTTCATACTCAGACACGTTCAAGCGCCAGGCGTAGTCTTAGTTGTGAAGACTCCCTAATACCATCCGGGCTAACAAAACGATAAAGAAGAAAATGATGCGCATTTATAGCGGCCTTAACTTTCATGGCCAGGATAAATAAGCAAACGTTCTCAAGTATAGGAACGTTACGTTGTGAACGCTGCTGTTCGAAGCGGCGAACAGTGAAGGAGAAGAGATGTGTCGACGTATAATTGTCTGCTCTGCTTGCCTGTACTATATTGCTGTTCTCTGCACAATTCTCTGCACAAGCTTGTGGCTTTTCTGGACCACCTCTTTCAGGGACCATTCTCGCTATAACTTTCTCATCAAAATATACGTACTCGTCCTCGTTAAGAGTGGCTCTTATCCTTCCTATTATTAATTAAAGCAGAATAGATAAGTGAAAGAAAGACTGCGCTAACTACGTGGCGCTGTACATGAATTGTTCGATCATCACATTGGCCACCGGTTGGCGCGAAGGTGAGATCATTGTATAGAGAAAAGTCAGTGAAGCTTAGACTTTGCCCAGTCGTCTACTCCACACGTGGGGAGAGGTAGAGGGAAGCAAATGAGAGGTTGGTAAAGAGAAAGGGAGATTTCAGGTTAATCACGTGCATCGTACGACTCGCACGCTTCAGTAAAATGACTGACCAGTGACTGAAAATTCACTGAATTTTCGAGTAAGTTCTCGAGAGGACGCTTCGTGCATATAACAAATCTTGCCACAACCTATGTTGGTGCACGAGGAGGAACGCGTGTTAAGTTTACATTAGTACTTTTAGACAGAATGAAACGGCACACAATCCCCAGAAGCACTGCGCGCGTTCGCAAGCACTATTGTGTAGAAGGTGCAATTTGCATTCCAAGCACGATTCCCACAGTTGATGCGGATTTTCCCGAACGACTGACTGCATTTCCTGCGTTGCATGCATCTCTGAGGACATCGCCGACACACGAGAGCGTGAATAGTGAGCATGACCACACCGTCAACACACGTGTCAATGTACCAGCACTAAAAGAAAAGAAAAAGGAAACAAAGAAGAAGAAAAAGACACCCTTTCACAAACGTGCAGCCAAGCGGAAAACGACCACCCCGAGCAATTTTTCAATTCTCTCGGAGCGAGAGCACGGTTTCTAACGCGGCCACTTTCCAGCCAACGAGGCGTGCGCACACGGTCGGACCTTTTCATTTCGTCTCCGAGATTCTTGCATGCACTTTCGTCATAACTTACGCGTACGCCGAGAACGCCCGAGGTGTATACGCGGTCAGCGCGCCGTCATGGCTGCCCTGTTGGCAGCCTGCATCTATCATCCGCTTGCGTGCCGTGCCGCTCGAGGACGCTGCCGCGGCGTTTTATTCTGTCCCGACTGCTGCAGGCGTGAAGGTGATGTATGTCGCGGGAGCTGTGCCCCTTGTTTCCTTCTGCGCATGCGTGCGTGCTTGCGCGTTGCGCGCGAACGGTATGCGAAGAAACAAACGTCCGACGCGGATCGAAGCCCTCGGCGCCGTTGAGCTTCCTACAGAACAATACGAGCGGGAGATCTGGCCCTGCGATCGTTCATCATGCGATGGACTTATGTACACACCGTGTGTCCCAGCTTACGTAAGCCAAGCTGTTCAACGCAAAAAAAGAAGAAAAGCACATTAAGAAAACACGGTGAAAGGTAGAATTATAGAACTTAAGGTGTTCAGTCGGCAGACGCCTGGCGACTGATCAATTGATGCAGGTGTTAAGATCGTATCATGCACCGTGGTTTCTAATGTTCTTTTTTTTTTTGTTGAAGAGCTTGGCTAACGTTAGCTGGGACACCCTGTATATGAGTTTGTTTAATAGTCGTGCTTGTCTTTTCAGAAGCTTCAGTCGCATTATTTTTTTAACGCATTATCATTCTACATATCACAACTTTTAGATTACTTCTTTTCATACATTCGAAGGCCATAACTTTCTGCGATCATGCATAATCATGCAAGTTGTTGCATATACGACACAACATTTTTGTTGAAAAAAATCATCGACCTGTAAAGTCACAAGGCCCTTTGAAGCCAGAAGGGCAAGGTTTGGCCAAGTCCCACGTATGTGCGTCTTGTCAAACCTATCATTCTCACGATATTAAAGTGGAAAGTTAGGCGAGTTGGTGCATTAGCCAGCCTTCGACTGCGCTTTCTCAGCAGGAATTAACGTACCTATTATAGATGGCTCGATACGGTAAACGATGACCTGTATACAGGTGGCCCGGTCGTGCGTTCCTCGATTGACCATGTGATCGCTTGTGTCGCTTATATACCTGATGTGTGTTTCAATAAACGTAGTTGTGAGTCGGCGCTCGTCCTGTGTCCTTTCACTCCGTCGTCGTCTTGTTCGCGCTGTTCCCATTATGAACACTCTCACGATGGCTGAACCGCTATACTTGAAGGGCTTGTAGGCCACTAGAGCCTAATTTTCAACTAGCAATGTTTGCAAGACGCCCTGCGCTCGGCGGCGCATGGCCTCCGAGATCTGGCGGCGCTCGCTAACTCTCCTCGCCACCCGATCTCGGAGTCCATGCTCGGCTCCGTGCACGGCGTTTTAACTCAAGGACCCGGCGGAATGCTGTGGAATCCAGGACGGGGAGGGGACGCGAAATGTGTGTAGCCGAGGTCTCGCACAGGGCGTAGAGACAATGAGAACTGGCGCGGCTGCTTCAAGCAGAGACAAACATGCAGGCCGTGTAATCAGGACTGGGTGTATCTAGAATAAAAAAGAAGCGCGCGTGCTCACACGCACGTCCGGGTGTGTTCATCATATAAGCGCATGGGCGATTCGTGGCAGAAGTTTCCCGCTCGAGCATGTATACCGAATTCGTTCGATTTTAAGCACCCTTTGCGTGGCGGTAGCTGTGACGCACTTCTCGCGGTTCACGGAGGCGTGAAAAGCTTACGGCAGAAGAATGCTGAGCGAGTTTGCGGGTATTCGTGGTACGGAGATGCAGTCGTACAATACAAGGACACGAATAGAAATAGTGTTGTCCACGTTTTGTTTGTGTTGCGTCCGTGTTTTGTACGCCTGACATTGCGCATACCGTGGATTACGGTGATGTTCTGTTAGCCGCGGCCCTATATAACGCAGATCGTAGCGCCTACCGCTTCCAAGAATGCAAAGTAAAAAAGAGAATAGTCGCGGTACTTACACTTGATTTAAGCTGAAGTGCCGCGAGCCATCGGCGGCCTGGTAACCGATAGGGACCAACCATGCACACCGATCGAGGTATAAGTGGCGCCATAAATGCTCGGTTTTTGCATGTCGCATCATGAAACCGAAGGAAGTGCGTCGAAAAATCTGGAGATTTTCTCAGTCAACCACCTGTTTAAAAAATAATAGTGAAATAATCAGTAACGAATTTTCTCCCGGATTATGCTCGGCTGTTTGTGACATACTTATATTCATTCATAATATTCAAATGCGCTATCGCTTGAGACGAAGTTCTTCGTGCCACACATCGGCGCACTGCTGCTGCGCGTTCTATCAGTGTTTCACGACAAATTGTCATTGTGGTTACCCAAGATCGAGAGATGGCAGAGCTGGCACGCTTTCGTGCTGAATAGTACAGCGCATGAAATGCAGACAACCGAAGAGCAGACTGGACGGCTTAGACTAGACGTCCGTTTTCTTTTAAAGACGATTAATTAGCTCGATCTCTGGTTCTGTCTCCATGAGCAAAAGAAGCTGTAAAAGCCTTGAGTGATTTTCTTGTGGACGTTGATTTAATTAGTTCCTAGTGAATAGTGCAATTAAGTGACATAGTGCAATTAAGTGACATAGTGCAATTGTTCCTCGAAACAACACCCTGATGACTGTTTTTGTCGTACCAGTTGACATCTTGTGTGCTTTGGTGTGCTTTTATCGCGCCCCACACTCCCTGTGCGCTCTGCTTTTACCTGCATGATGGATTTAATCATGAGCAGAGTAATTGTGATTGTCACAGGCCATGCGATGACTTTTATCATGCATGCAGAGATGTACAGTCTTTATCAAGACATTTGTATTTGTCTAGATTGACTCTAAGGAGTTTGACTCTGTGCGATTGTGAAAACCTTTCACTATTTATTTTTATTTATTAATTTACACTGTGCCTTCGTGTAGTTCTTATAAATATATATATATATATATATATATATATATATATATATATATATATATATATATATATATATATATATATATATATATATATATATATATATATATATATATATATATATATATCGTGTCTGTGTGTCTGTGTGTGCTAACCATGATTTTGGGACAGCGGGTTCAATCAGTAGCCAAACTTCTCATATTGTAGTTAACATGCGACAACAACCACAAGCGTTGTCGATCCTGATTTTTTTTTTCTTGTGCCACAGATTTGCAGATATCCCTTCACGATGGGTCGGCTCAACATCAAGTGACCTTATTCAAACAGAACTGACGGTTACACGTTCTCCGGGCGAATCCTTATTTCTGGCTCTTTCGTCCCGATTATAGAAGAGCCCATGCTTGCTCTCTGTGGTTACGCTTACTGTAATAGGCCGGGCGGATGCCTAGATTCCAGAGCATACGGTATACATTTCTTTGCCTACGACCGTTTCGCGGGAGGAATACGGCGTGCCAGCCATACCGCAGCCGGGGTATGCATACCTGTCGTCGCGAGCTCTAACGGCTTCTGACGGGCGCGGTTGCAAAGTGGCACGTGGTGTGTACGCAAGGCGGCGAGCACATTTGCCGCTGCGTGTTCTCCGCGATGTGGGGAGGAAGAAAGAAAAAAATTTTGAGAATAACGCCGTTACGCGTGCTCGGCGGGGCCATATAATGGTCCTGCCCGAGACGCGGCTAATTTGTCATGCCGAACCCAGCTCGCGGCCTGCAGCCGCCCACTCCTCGCGTTCTGTCCCTACGCAACCGCTCACTCGCTCGTGCCCGAAAGCTAATATTGTTTTCCCTAAAAGCGTGCAGTGCTGCGAGAGCTGGAGTCTGCCAAGTCGGTGCCTTTGGATACGTCACGGTACCCCGAAAGATACGAAACAACGCGATGCGGTGGTTGCACATCGTCTACTTTGTTGAACGTGACCTGAAACGGAGCCTGCCCGTGAAAGAATGCACTCGTGGCTGATGAGTTAAGAACTGACTCACCTGACGACTGTGCGCGATGCAGTATCGTGTGCAGTATCTGCAGTTCATAAAATTGCATCAACCTGCGATTCTTGAAGATGGCATGCGCTTTGACTTCAGCAGGGGGAAAGTATTACGCAGAACCCAAGTCTAAATCTTAAATAGCAGGAGATAGCGTAATACAAGCAAGCTCGAAATCACCAAAACGACAGAGAGAGAAAGGAACAAGTGTGGTCAGGGATTACTTTTGCTAGCAACACAAGGTGAGCTCATTTGTTAATGCACTTTCTCAAGACAAATTTCGACGCAGTTCCGACGCAGTCCTCGCTCGACACAGAGGCCGCGCAGAAGTATTCAGTGTTCTCCAGCAGATCAAGAGTTTGAGCATGTTCCTATGGGTGGGCAGCGCAACCCGGACGAAGGACGAGAGGAAATACACAATAAGAGCGCAGACTAACAACTGGTTTATTATTTCAAGCAACGGACTATAATATGCAGAAAATGTAAACACGTGTAAAGTGACGTTTACAAGGGTGTTAGCCTATCTTGCCAGTAAAAAAAAAAAAATATCAGTTTCTTTTATCCTGCAGAGTTTGAGGTACGGTTACCAACGTGCAGCTCACGAGAAATTCAGTACACGCACGCACGCGGTTGTCCAAACTATTATAAGCGCTTTAGTGAACGTCAGAATTGTGTTTCAAATAACGAAATGTGGTCACTTCCGTGAACGTGCACGTTCAATTTTCCTCTTAGGAAGAGAAGGTCCGCTTTTTTATATTATCAGAACGGATGCTCCGTACCTATGTGGTACCCACTTAGGCCCGGCCTTCATTCAGCGCTTGGTCTCCTCTCGGTGGTTGTATTGTCATTCGCCCGCACAGACGTGCTACCCAATCGCGAAGTGTCCCTCGAACAAGCGGCTGCTTGGAGTTGGATCGTGCTTGCTTTGGGAATGCCACAACGTTCCGAGCTATACAGCGATAGGTATTCAGGTCATCTTCGACAAGTTTTCGCTCCATGTGTGCACATTTATTATAATCAACTTTTATCATCGTTATGCTTCTTTAGCATGAGTGGCCGAAAATGAGAACTACCTGTTTCTTCCGACCCAGGTTTCAAACCTGTGGTCACAAAGTGCGATCTGTAGCGCGGTCATCGATCGTCGTCACGCTATCATCTTCACAGTGGCGTCATCGTTGTGACCAAGCTGTTGTTGCTATCGTATCTATAGCGACTGGCATGCCATCGTCGTCACCTTCGTCGACGTCATGCGGTGCCGCTGACGTCATTCTTGTCATCCTTGTCGTCCGACAAGTTACCACACACAGCCAATAACACCTGTTGCTGCGGACACCACCCCTGCCACCTTCCCCCTTCCGCAAGCCTCCCTCTCAAGTACCCTGTCGGGTGGCTGACAGAAGCCACCAGCACCGTGTGCTTAGGGTACCCTGCCGAGTTTATCGGAGAAAGCCACATTTGAAGAAAACCACATTTGAATTACCTACAAAAAAAAAACAGAAAAGCGATATAATGTAAGGAAGTTCTTAGCGTGGCCTTCTACTTTCTGCTTCTTTGTTGGTTTTAACGTCGTCGCCGGCGAGGGTGTCGACCTCGATGAACGCCGTGCACGGGAGCGGAATCCATCGCTCCCTCGACGCCGTTGACCAACAAATGCGCGCCACGGAAAAAGCAAAGAAGCGACGGCGCGCGTGTTACGCAAGCTGTTCCATCCCAGCAGATCTCAGCTAAAGCTACACCGGGACACCGCGAGGCGGTATTAACCGGTGTAGCTTTAGCTGAGATCTGCTGGGATGGAACAGCTTGCGTAGCGGTATTAACCGGTGTAGGGCGCCTTGTCTTTTGACCAGCGACTCGTATGCGGATAAAGCTGGACTGGCACGACGAGACGGATCTCTATATAATCAGTCCGCAGACAAGTGTAATGGGGCGGAGCGGCAGCGAAATGTGCTGCGAGCTCAGCGCCGTCCTTAATTGGGTGGGGCGTGAATCGGCGGCGCTGAGCCACGTCATGCTTGTCGGCAAAGTGAACCCGGTCGGCGATTCGTCCCGTCCGGCTATCGCAGCTCAAAAACAACTCGCGCCGCCCGCCTTTCCGTTGGACGGGACGTCGAGGCGGAGCTCAGGTGGGGCTACAGAAGAGGAACGAAATCAAATTGGCTTAATTCCATGTGAGAGGTGGTTTGGATGTGGAGTAAAAGGGTCAAGGTGTAGAAAACTGTGTTCTCTATACCACGAGTTCTTGAAGTTTCCAACGTTTTGCTGCTCGATTGCGAGATTTTTGCGCCTTGTCTCAGTTAAGATTTGTTGGCCCCGCCTTTCTTCTCTTTTCTCTCTCTCTCTCTCTCTCTCTCTCTCTCTATTGTGTGTGAAAAGAAGTGTGTGTTGGAAAACTTGTTGCAGTACCGAAGTGTGGAATGATTTTTATGCCGAACATAAAAATTTAAGTCAAAATGAAAAAGAAAAAAATATTCAGGACCCGTTCTGCGACTGCCCTCATCTCACTTACCCAGCTGGCTCATCCACTGCAATGGCGTCATCGCGTTTTTCCACTAGGCTGGCACATCGTTTATGTACATGGAGGGGCATTTCAGATAGTAGATGTAATTGAGAAATCATTGCCAGAAATAGTTTCCCACGAGTAGTCATAAAAAATCTTGCTGTAGGCAGTCTTACGCGCTTGCTACCTCATCGCACCACAGTAGCAATACGGAGCTCCGAAAATTCAGGATCAACTCATTTCATCGCTAAAAAGGGGCAAAAACGACAGAATCTGAGTCAATCTTCCTTACTTCAACTGAAATAATGAGTTCAGAATATAATATGAGCGATGCTTATTTTATTATTGGAAGGAGACACATCGTTAGGATGACCATACATGGACCTTAAGATAGGCTCAATTTTCTCGCTTACAATAAAATAGGGTACTATGTTTTTGCCGTACCAGATTTACCAGGCCTGGGTGGGTATTTTATAAAATTTTCACAATTTTCAACTATGATAACTTTTAGAATCTCTCTAAATTCCAATTTTCGCTACATTCGCGATTTTTGGATTTTTGTGATTTTATAACGAAATAAATACGTGATGTAGCTCCACACTTCATTTTTAGTCCGCGAGAAACCTATTGAAGATATGTCAGAAATATTTTTCAGCTTTATCGCCTCAGCTACAATGGCCCCAAAAACTCCCTGACTACGCGGTCAGTCAGAGGCAGTTGCTCAAAGACCAGAGTTGGGTAATTCTTGAAAAACATACTGGTTGTGACATAAATTTTGCTTCCCGTGGACAAATAGTACTGGTATTGCAAATTTGCCGAAAAACTTTTGGCGGGATACAGTGCACTAGTTTTAGAGTGATATGCCTTCGAATTTGTGAAATATGCAAGTCCTTAAAACGCTGCTTTCCACCTCTAGTGAAGTATCTTTTTTTTTAAAGAAATCCGTGCTAAGTATCGAAAAACAAAGGTGGTTTCCTTTCCAAAGATACATTTTCGCACCTCATATAAATATTTCGCTGAAGACGAAAGATAGTCGGGACCGCTTTTAGTCTGTCCTTATCTGATCACATCCAGACGCTGCAGGGGGTTCCGAACTGGTCCTTGAGGAAGTGGCGCTTGAAGTTCACTCCCGCGTGTGGGCAAGGCACAGTGGTATATGGACCGCCACCCATAGAACACAGTGTAACATAGTGCCACACATAAGCGCTTCCAGAAGCATGCTACGACAGGCTGACGAGCGACTCTTGTAGGTACGAGGAAACTATTGAGCACCTATTGTGTGCCTGTCCTCCGTACGACCTCCAACGCTTCTCTCTCGGGACAACTTTAACCCGAGTGTACCCGAGACCGATCTCTGAGTCCAGTTAGATACTCGGACCATGGCTACATCAGTTACTGGCACAAAAGGCGATTCGTGCACTAGTATTGCAATGAAGAGCACCGGTTTGGGAGACCGCTAGTAGTGCTCCTGAGCATGCCCCCAAGGACTCTCGGTGCTCACTCTCTTCTTATTCGTATTTCCCCTTTTCCTTATCCCCAGTGTTGGGTAGCCAATCAGATGCTCGTCTGGTTGACTTCCGCGCTTTACCTCCCCTTGCCTTTCTCTCTCTCTCCCTTTTGGATAGCCACCGTGGCTGGCTGTTCGTAATCATTTTGTTATTATTGTCGTTGCTATTATCGCCCAAAGTGCGCACTTTATTTTATGGACAGATTACTTCTCTAAACTTTCCCGCTTGGTCGTACTGCTTTTCTTTTTTTTTGTGGCAGCACGCTTCAGCACGGCCAGCGCGTTCCATTCGGCGTGTTTTGCCTTATGTTAAATGTAAACGTACGCCATCGGACCCCCCAGAACGCCTTGCAAGTAACAGCAAGCATACCGTAGATCTCTTACGTCAAACTGCCATCTTAGGTTCCGCAAACGCCATAAAGGGGGTTACGGAAGTGCTCAACCTGCTCGTCACTGTTTTGGACTCTCTGTGTGCTATGTACAGTGACAATTAATACTACTAATCACACTTCAGGGATACTGCGTTGAGCTACGAGGCGTGTGTTTGAACCACGTTCTATGGCGCCGCTTGCGTGGCCCGCGCTACGAATTTGCTTTCAACCCTCGTGCGAGACACCGGCCACAACGAGATATTCTAATTAGTATTGGATGCCGTTTGTTGCGGTATAGATAATTCATGTATTCTTCTATGTGCCCTGCGCGTATCGTTTAACAACGTTTTCATTTGGAGTGGCATGTTAGGCACGCCGCCAGCAAACCTCTCCTGCTTTCATTAAATAGCCACCCGCTACCGTCCCCATTCTTTGAGCATGGGAGAGAGAGGCAGAAGAACTGCTTGCTCACCCCCTCCTCTACCTCCTCTCTTTTCACCCCCACCCCCCAGTTCTGACGCCTTTAGATTATGTTTGCAAACTCTCGCATACTGTTCTAAATTTGCAGGTGTCACAGTGCCAAGTCATGTCTGTATATAGTCAATGCGCGGAATCGTTGGACAACACGTGCGTCTACGCAATCCTCCAAGCTAACTTAAGAACACCGTACGTACAGTACGTAAACAGGCTATACGGGGGCGTCTGCCGCGGACGTGTTTTTCGTTACGGCGCCGTTTATCACAATGGGACCGGCGTTGCTGCAACGACATTCTGAAGACACGGCGTAAGTTGTTTACCCGTCCGCAGTCGGCCTCCTCCACAGTCGAGGAATGAGTGCTGCGTGACTGCGTGCTCACCGAAGCTCGTGCGGCTTCGACGGGGCAGACGACGCCCCCGCCTCGACCGTGACCGTCGGCGGCGTGGTTAGCGTAACTATCAGGGGGGCCGGCCGGAGGGAAAAACACTTTCCGCTCCGTGTACGGCAAGGGTTTGTCCAGACACCAGACCAATTGGCGCGAGCCGAATTGCTTTGCTCGAGCTGCCGACGTCAGGATTTCACTCGCGACGATCTAGCGGCGATCGTGAGGCCGTGAAGAAAGATCCGAAGAGCTCTCAGCCCGCACCCTCGAGCTCTTGCGCGATTGTTTTCAATGCTGGGGTGAAACAGAAAGACAGAAAGAAAAGAGGTCTCCGCCCTCTCACGTGTGGCGCAACCTATATCGTTCTTCGGTGGGAACAAAATGGGAGCTACGCGATGCGCATTCGGCGGGACACCTCCGATTGCTTCTCGCGACGAAAGAGTGCGAAAGAGATGCAGAAAAGTTGAAGGGCACATGCTCCGCATAATTTATTTATTTATTTATTATTACTGTCAGGGCTTACAAGAAGCATTATAGAGGGGAGGGGCATTAGAATATCAGTACATATAAAATAAATACAAGGAGAAGTGAAGACATTATACCGTTATACGTTATACCGCAAATAATATACAGCAACGACAAGTAAATAAGCACAAAAGTACAAGGCCAAAATAAACACTTAAAAATCAAGTAACAAGAATATCAAAAAACGAAAACATGGAATAATAGCAATGAAAGAAAACGATAGCAATAGGTGACAACGTGATAGCGACGCAGTTTTGAAGTAGGCTTATAATTCGTTTGATAGTGCTCTGCGAAAACGGTCTGTATCAGTGATAGCGACTAGTGACGCAGGCATGTTTGCGATCGAGATTGGGCGAACTTATAGGCTGTAACTGTTTCCGGATTGACTAGCAGGGGGTGTTTTCTTCGACAGTTCCAAAAGAATGTCGTTCGTGTGCCTTACTATGCCGATTGATTGATTGATTGATTGATTGATTGATTGATTGATTGATTGATTGATTGATTGACTGATTGATTGATCTTATTTAATTTATTTACTCTCAATTTCTAAGACACAATTTTCATTATTTAGCTCGTTCAATACACTAAATTACGCGATCTTTTCTTATTTAGAACTTTTAGACACTGGCCGACACCTTCTCTATCACCACGCTCACTATCGTGGTTGGCTAGCGTACGTTCATGCCAACCGGTCTCGCGTAAGTACAGCGTGGTGAATATTCTTCTGTCAGCTGTAATTACGTATCAATTTCGCATGGAACCACTGTCTCCTGATTTTTTTTTCCCGACCACATGGTACAGCGATCTACGTACAACTTCTACGCACAGCGAAGACAGCGATGATCATAATGATTCTGATGACGACGATGACGATGTAATTATGAAGATGATTAGAAATAATCACCTCTTCTCACAGCACAGGTAGACCAGTCATATCGCCGTAGCATTCGTTGCAATTTCCGAATATTTCAATATTGTACTAGGGTCGCTGTTCAGATGCCCACCTTTCCTTGACCCACCCACCGCAGTAGCGGCTATGGCATTACGCTACCAGCTAGGCCCGAGGGCGCGGTGTCAAATCCCGGCCGCGGCGGCCGCATTTCGATGTGGGCGAAATGCAGAAAACTCCCGTGCACCGCGTATTGGGTGCGCGTTAAACAATTCCTGGCGGTCAAAATTAATCTGGAGTGCTCCACGTACTACTGCCTCATAATAATATCGTTGTTATACGGCGCGTAAAAAACCCATAATCTTTTTTTTTTTTTCCATGTCCCAGAAACCCTTTCTCCGTCCGTACTTCGTTGTCTCCGTCTTCTTGCCCCGGCAACAGGTCGGCCGTCAACTGTACGGGCAAACCGATGCGGCCGACGCACGAACGACGTAGTACGGGGGTCGCCCGGCGGTGTCAGCGCTCCTCTCGCCGCGTACGTACGCACGCCATGCAGTGACGCACTGCGCGTTCTGCCCGACGTGGAAGTGCGCGCGGTCTCGTGCAACGCGGCCGCCGAGACCGGATGCGTGGAAAAGTACGCGACCGCCGGTTCGTTCGTGCGCGCCTCGAGGCACGCAGCGCGCGAGCGGTCTCTGCGATACACAAACGCGCGCACTTTGCGTGGGGGTTTAATAGTGTCCGCCCTCTTTCCTTTCGACACTGGCCGCGCTATGGACCGATGATCGAAAGGTGCCTCGTTGTATAGCGAGCGGCTCTTGGGCACGCAAGCCGAACACGTATTGCACCGACACCGGAGCGAAGGCTCGGGTATGACGGAGCAGTTCTTATCGAAGATGTATTGGAGAAAAAAGAAAAGTTACACCCCGTTTAAGGGGGCTTATGTTTTCCCCAAACAATAATTGTTAAATTATGGGGTTTTATGTGCCAAAACCACTTTCTGATTATGAGGCAAGCCGTGGAGGACTCCGGAAATTCCGACCACCTGGGGATCTTTTACGTGCGCGTAAATCTAAGTAGACGGGTGTTTTCGCATTTCGCCCCCATCTAAATGCGGCCGCCGTGGCCGGGATTCGATCCCGCGACCTCGTGCTCAGTAACTATCACACCATAGCCACTGAGCAATCACGGCAGGTAAACAAAAATTGTCGTCGGTCTTATAGAATAATTGTCATCGTCAAAAATGTGTAGAATAGCAAATAGCGGTCGTTTCTCCTCATCCCTTGCAAACATCTTACTTGACACTCAGTTGCATCTAAGCAGAGAGCAACAAAAAGTCAATAGAGAGACAGCAGAATCTCTATACCGATTTTGTAATGGGCGGTTTCGCGTCTTTTTACACCCTAATAATCCGTAATCGCTTGAACCTTTCATAACCACGCGCAAGTTGAGTGGGTTGGTTGGTTCGTCGAAATAAAATGTGCTCTCGAGCACATTTAGCCTATGCTCTCGTGCAAAAAAAAAAAAAGAACCTTTGAAATAGCGAGGCCAGTAGTATTCCATAAGCAATGGTTCCTTCGATTTGTTTATGCCTAACTGACCAGACCACACATTTCCATGACAGAGACCCAAAAGTTCATCCCTGTAATTAGTAGGTACGACTAACTGATCCAGAATCCTGCCCATATGGTCTCTGTAGTGCCAATATAGCAAGCCTCCTTTCTCTTGCATCGTCACATCGCGCCTAGCAATGCCTTCTTTAGCTGTTACATGTAATTTAGCTAGGTTGATGTCATTTTTTTGCTCGGCTGTCAGTGACTCTCTGTCCACACGTAACAGCCGATCAAAGTTCTTTGAGGTCGATGATAGTAACGACCATGTCTCTCTTGCGAGTGTGTCAGTTGGCTCTCCCTGCAGGGGTTAACTTTGACACCTGCCTTATGATACGCTCTCGTTGAGCTGGTCAGCTGGCAGGATTTGCTCAACCACTTTTTCATCTCTCGAGCCTAGCGCGGCTTCTGTTGCCGAGGCTACCTCTTTTGCTGCTTCTGCTGGAGCGGCTTTTGCATTTTCAGATGAAAGCGACGTGATTTGACGATTTTAGGATCGCGTCAACGCCTGTACTACGCCCTGTCCGTGTTTCAGCCCTTTCTCACGCAGTAAAGGATCCAACCGATTAGAAAAAATGTAAGGGTACTGCAGCAACAAGAATTTGGAAACTGAAGCCTCGGTCACGAGGTCTCCGAATGGGCAACTGATTTTGACTTTCGCCATCAGCAGACGCGCGCTCTTCCACAACCTGTTTAATCCACACCGGTTCTCCGGTGAAGTCATCCACCGTCGCGTAAGACGGACGGACAATGTCCATGGTGACGTCACTGTCTCTTAGCACCCGTCATGGTTTTCCATTATTATCCTAGTAGATATGGGCGTAAAAGTTCCATGTTCGCGTCTCTTTCGTCCACGTAGGAAAAAGCTACCCTAGGATTCCGTTCCCGCAGTTCGCAGTGATATGTCCAAGTTTGTGGCACTTGTAGCAGCGGACCGAATTAAAAGATTTGAATTGCCTTTTCTGCTCTTTTTGAACAGTTTCGCCATTTGACTTCTCTTCGCTCATTTCTGACGTCCTTTTTTCTGCGTCTACATGCTCCGATTGTTTCGTCTGCGTTCCCTTTTTGAACGGAAATTGTTTCCGCGGTGCATTCCGACCATCCCAATTACCGTCCTCGGCGTTGAGCTCTCTACGCGTTGCGTAATCTTCGGTTGACTCAGCCGCCCTTTCCACAGTGTTTACGTTTCCTCTATCTTGCACCCACAGCTTCATCGAGTGTGGGGTGCTTTTATAGGACTGCTCTAGACACATGCATTCAATAATGATATCTCTGCTGCCATACGCCTCCACGATTTTCAACCACTCGACTATGTTTGCCCTTAAGCCGTATGCAAACTCCGGGTATCCCTCGCTGTCCTTCTTGCCCATGCGATGAAACCTTTGCGGATAAGCTTCGGCTTAAAGCCGGTACTTCTTCAAAAGGCTAGCCTTAACCTTCGCATAATCATATGCATCTTGCGCACTCAGTCTGGCGATTACTTCAGCAGCCTCTGTGCGACTCCTGTGGGTGCGAAGAGACCATCGATCACCTATTGTGTACCTGCCCTCGCTACGATTGTGTACGATTGTGTACCTGCCCTCCAACCCTCTCTCTGCGGGCAACTTTACGCAGACTGGACTCGAGACCTTTCACCGAGTCAAAGATACTCGGACCGTGGCCACACCCGTCACTGGCTCGAAAAGCGATTCGTGCACTTGTGCGGTACTTGAAGTGCACGGGCTTAACAGACCGTTTATAGTGTCCTTGTGTATGGTGTCCCTCCCACACGTACTCAGTGTTTACTTTCTCCCTTTCTTCCCCTTTCTATCCCCCTTTCCCCCACCCCCAGTGTAGGGTAGCAAACCGGATGCTGTTCTGGTTGACCTCCCTGCCTTTCCTACCCTTGTTTTCTCTCTCTCTCAGCAGCCTCACACGGCAACATAGACAGCAACCGCTGTGGCCATGCACTCGGAGCGAAGTTCATCTTCTTGCAAGTCCTTTGAAAATTTCCTAGGAACAACCCTATGTCGTTCCCGACCTCAAATGGCCTTAACAGTCCGTCCATGCAGTATGATTCTGCCTCACTTGATCATTCCGGAACCCCTTCACTCGCTCGAGACAACTTCAGAGGTTTACTTTCAAGGTCATGTTGCATTTTTCTTCACTCGCAATCTTTCTCGCGTTCCTTCTGTCCTGTTCTTCTTTCTCCCGTTTCTCTTTTTCACTAAAGAGTTCTAATGCAATTCCAATGTCCTCATCACTGCCCTGTTTGGAAATCTGCTTTAATATTTCCGATTTTATCATTTCTTTGTGTACCTCTAGGCCCAGTTCTTCAGCGGCAAGCAACAGTTTGTCTCTCAGCAGTGTTCTCAAATCCATGATTGCTGTTTTACTACCTTGCTCGGTAAACAAAACTAGGTAAACACAACCTAGCTAACTGTTAATGAAGCCTAGAGCAAAAACCAAGCACCCACCGCAGACACAGCGCCACGTCGCAATGTCCCTCTCACCGCTGTCAGCCAGTTGTAGGAGTTGGTGTCGGGCACGTCAAAAGGGGTAGCTGGCGCACTTAGTCGTCCGATTCATCCACGCTAAGGACGTTGTTGAAGGGAGGAACGTGTTCTCGTCGAGAACGAGGAGCACGGGGTTTATTTAAAATATCTACGTGAAGATTGGAGAACGCGTCCCATAAGTCGAGCATGACTGAATTGAAGCCCACTGAGGAGCCGAAAGAGTCTGTTTAAGTCCCCTCTGTCCTCCCTAGATCCCTAGGCCAGGGAAATCTGCCGCCCCGCCCTCGTCCAGTCGGAGCGTCCAAAGTCGTCGAAGGACTCGCGTTGGAGGGCGAAGGTTCATACAGTCACTGCCGCACCTTTGTTCACTGAACACACAGAAGCTTCGTAGACAAGGATTGTCACGCTTGACTCAAGTTGGCATGTCTTGGTTCCTGGGATGACACCGCAGTTAGCTGGAGCGTTTGTCAAACGACCGTGGCGGTTATCGGAGACCGTGAGGAAACGTGTCCGTGAGTTTCTTGCGCCCATTGGTCCGTGACGGTGACAGTGAACCAACAAACGACACTCGATCCGCCAAACGTGTCTCGCCTTGCTGGCGCCGCAGGTCTGTTTAACGGGGACGCATTGTTAGCTTCACGAAGCGATTCGTCGCTGTGGTGCAGGAGAGGCTAGAAGGTCACTACTCCCCCTGGCCGATCGTATACACCTTTCGCTTTCTGACCTTTCTTTCCCAACCCGCGTTCCCTCTGTGTAACCGGTTTAGTTTGATTTGGTTGATTTGTTGGTGTTGTTGGGACCGTTTTCAGCATGGTTTTCCGCCGGCTTCGATTAACTTATTTCACTTCTGAACTAAGGTATGACTGCGTCGCTCACGCGGAAACTGCAAATCGCTCCAGATACGATATTATGTGCTTAGAAGCCAGGACAGGTATTATTTATAGTTGCTTTTCGAGTATAGTCTTAGGAGCGAGTAAAGGGCGTGCATATGAAGTATGCTGTAGAAGTAGCCAATGGCAGCGAGTCATCAGAGCGCAATTTGTTATGGAGCACTTCACTGTTCTTTCTTTTTTTTTTCGCGAAGCCAAATTAACCATGTTGCGTAAGAAGTTGGATATGTCTGGCCGCCTCCAAGTGTTCAACTGCCCCATATTCGTGACCATATGCGTGGCTGAAGATCTGGGCGATTGGAGATTGCATTGCACTTCTGACACCGTATAACTAGCAAGGACGTCGTAACAGCATGACGGCCAGAGCAAGAAGAACGTCGGTTTATTCGAGAATTGGAAATATAGGTGAACTATTGCTCGTCGAGAGTGACTGCGCATGCCACATGCGCATTCGTGCGTCAGTTGCCATGCCGGGTACTGGCACGACGTCACACGCCACTATACCTGCGCGGGAAATGCAAAACCGCGTAAATATCTTGCTTCATTCCAACGTAAAATAACGCTTCTGTATACCATGTCACGTGGGTGCGATCAGCCCAGCAGTGTACTGACAGGAATAAAACGTCACTTTGTTCCAACTTCGCAGTCGACGAGCATTTCCTTTATAACCCCACAGTTAGAGTCTCCTGGTCGATCAAATTTCTCTTTCTTGCGTATTTTTCTTTCCTTTTCTTCTTCTGTTAAATTTTGCGATGAGGCTGTCACCTGCGGGCTCTTCGCTACTCTTTTCTGACACACTTTTTTTGGTCGTTTCTTTATATCTGCACTATTCGTACTCTATGAATTTTTTTTGTATTAATGTTTTTGCTTCATTGCGCCGCGACACCGCACAGCCGCACAGCCGCGTACACGCGAGTGTCATCGTATGACAGTCGCTGCGACAGTGACGTCGCTGTGCGCGCACAATAAAATGGCAACGACGCGCGATCCGTCATCGTCCATCCTGATCACCTGGCGACAATGATGAAGACAACGAGGAGGATGATGAATGGAGAGACGCGAACCGCATATATATATATGCATGCGGCGCGGCGCGAAATTATCTGCGTTCGTGCGAGAAAGAGAGTGACTGTCCCGTCCGCCTATATGCAGACGCGCAGGAGCGTACAGCACACAAAGGCATTCGCTCAGCAGTGGAAAAAAAAAAGAACGAAAGAGAGAAAGAGCTTCTGAAGGTCAGAGCCTAGACCGGCGCAGCTCATGTTGCAAGCAGGCGTTTGCACTATTTGCATGCACACAGCTGCCCGTAGAGCATAGACGCGGTGACGAAAGCCAACTGGACCTCGGGACGACCGCGAAATACGCGGCGAACAGACAAGTGCACGCACGCACGCAGTCATTATTGATTGATTGATTGATTGATCTCCATCACGTGTTGATTGATTGATTGATTGATTGATTGATTGATTGATTGATTGATTGATTGATTGATTGATTGATTGATTGATTGATTGGTTGATTGATTGATTACCTGAGTGACTGACTGGCTGACTGACTGACTGACTGACTGACTGACTGACTGACTGACTGACTGACTGACTGACTGACTGACTGACTTACTGACTGACTGACCGACCTCCATCACGTGTTAATGATTGTCCCGTTAGCGTCGAGAATTGGTGTGAGATGGTTTCTGCTGGAAATTTACTCGGAAGCATTCTTCACCGAGTGCAGCCACTTTCGTGCAAGTGAGAAGGCGGGCACCGGGGTGGCACGGATGTTTTCGTGGGACGGTTCCTGTGATGGTGCAGTCTAAAATTATGTTCCACAGGGGCAACTGGGATTGTACACTGGGGCTACTAGGTACTTGCCATGGTGTGTATGCCACTGGGGTGACTCGGCCTGTGTCGATGGATATGTACCATCAGGCACGTTCACCTGGTACGCGCACTGCATGGGGCAACTGGATATGTGCCACTGGGTTTCAGTTTGCCTCCAATCGATGGTTTATCTTGCAATTAGAAGAAAAAAACATTAATTTGCTGTAAATATAGACACTGTACAATCTATAATCTTTACATAACCTTTCGTTGCACAGCAGTTACATTATTCGTGCAACCGTCGTCTATACAAATTACGAATACTTCGCATTTCATAGACGTCATCTGCAGTTGAGTCTGCGATTATTATTATTATTATTATTATTATTATTATTATTATTATTATTATTATTATTATTATTATTATTATTATTATTATTATTATTATTATTATTATTTCGCGTCTTTTCCTCCAGGGATGGCAATCTTTCCGCGCGCCCCACCATTCAGGCGAGCGGAACTCCGTCGACAGGCGGCGTTTAGTCGAGTACGAGGCCCAGAGGCGGCACTGCTGTCTCCGCGCAAAGTTAGCAAAGCGGCCGCCGTCGCACGCGCTGCCGCCGAGAGACCCTTGTGGGGGAGCAAAATTTGCCTCCCGACGCGCAGCCTATATATCTCCCGCGGCCTCCAGACAGCGTGGGCGGCCTCGCCAGTCAGCCTTTCCCCTCTCTCTCTCTCTCAGCTTTGCGTCACCGGTTGATATGTTGTGTCCGGGCTAACTGACGCGCAGCCGGCGCGTCGCTTCTCGAGACGAACGCGAAAGCGCGGGCTGCCCGTCCGACGCGGCCGCGCAAGCCCGCGCGCACGCAGCACTGCGACCCGGCGTCGCGCCGCGCCGCCGTTAACGCGTGCAGCGCTGCTTCGACGGCGGAGGCGGGCCGGTATTGATCCCGAGTCGCGATCGCCTCCCACAGATGTGGGCTGCTGCTGCTGAGCATACACACACGCACAGACACGCACAGACACGCACGAGAAACGCCGCGGGAACGCAGAAAAACGCGTGGCCGCGCTGGCCTCGCTGTCGGTTATTGCGAAAGTCCCGACTCCGTGAGTTCGACACGCTATAGAAGAGAGAGAGAGAGAGAGAGAGAGATGAGCGAGTCGCGGTTTGCCGAACAACTTCGACGAGCTCATTGGCACATCGGCGCGAGCGACCGTGGCCAATTTCGATAGGAGCCCGCGCGAGGGCGAGTCGCACCCCGATCTGGACCATGCGTCAAGCACGCGAAGCCGGACAGCGCACATAGCGGAGGCGTATGGGGGGAATCCCCTAGAGAGGGGTTGGTTCCGCGCTCGAGAGAAAACTGAGAGTTGTGGGGCTCGTGTGGTTCAGTATAGAGACCACAGTCGATCACTGAAGTTTGCGTTCTTTCTTTCTTCCGCTCTTTCCTTCTATACCCATCCCTTAACGTTAAAAGAACTAAATTAAATAGTTGTATGCGAAATATAACAGGTATAATAAGACCTTTTCTCACTGCGTAGTGTAGAGAACCGGTCTGGTTGAGCTCCCTGCCTTTCCTGCCTTTTTCTGCCTCTCTGTTGTTCCCGGTTTGTTCGTGAGATCGACTGAACAGTTCAGAGAAATAAGGGCCACTTGGACAGGCGGAGTGCACTCTTGGACACACTCAGCGCGCTTAGGGATCAACGGCTTTGGCACGTGCACTGGTGCAGGCTGCCAGCTCGGCATTTCGATTCGCGCTTCGTTTCCGGAAAGAAACTTCGGAACAGCTCCTTTCGTTCACCTGGCGCACACATTCAGGCGCAGTTCCCTACATGTGAATGGACTCTACGAACTACTTCCTCCAAGAAATCTGGTCGCATGCAGATAACGCGACGAAACTCTGCGCCGTGTATACTGTCGCGTACTTGGGAGTGGAGGTTAATTATTTGATTGACGAGGTTCGCTGTTCCGAAGCGGCATCCGGGCTGTGAGGGACAGCACAGTAAGGCAACTCCGAAAATTGCGTTCTTTTTTTTTTTCAGATGTTATATTAGGGGGAGGCGACGGGAGAGAGAGAGAGAAAGGATAGTGGTGGCTCATTATAGGAAGCACACGAGCGCCTTTGATTCCCTCCCCCAGGCACGGAACTTTGACAAGCTGTGAAACATTAGTCTTTCTTTTTCACTTTTTCTTTCACCCACCTATCTTCATTTATTGTTGAGGTGTTTAATACAGATTTATTTATTTATTTATTTATTTATTTATTTATTTATTTATTTATTTATTTATTTATTGCTTAGATGACAAGGGAGCCCAATAAACTGCTCCGCGGTCAAACAGCGGCCACACAGTCTCGTAGAGAGAGAGAGAGAGAGAGAGAGAAATGAGACTCAGCATGGTTAGCCAGGTGTGAGCTCGGTTGGCTACCCTGCACTGGAAGAAGGGAAAAAAAGGGAGGGAAATATTAAGGGAAGAAAGTCCGTCATAGATCGACGCCGACGTCACTCAATCCGGTAGCCTTCAGAATTCGCGGCTGCGCTTTTGTGGCCTTTTGTAGCGGAGACAGATGGTTGAAACGGCATAGGCGTAGAAAGCACGGCACCAGAAGGAACGAAAAGGGGGACGACACAGTAGCTACGTTGCCTCATATGCTCTGGGAGTGCGGGTCGCTGGGCCCGAAGTTCACCAAGGAAGAGTGGGACGCCCTCCTGCGAAGTCCCGTCTTTGAGGATCAAATCCTGGCCGTCCAGCGCGCCCGCGATCGGGCCGGCAGACTAGATCTGTCAGTCCCGTCGTGGGATTAGCCAGGTGCGCGTTTTATCGCGCTTTGCTGGACCAAATAAAAGTTTATTCACTCACTCACTCACTCACAGACGCCATGGGCATCTGCGCGATGTGCTTTGAGGATCCGAATGAATCCGGCGTCTCTTTACGAGGGCCTTAAAACATCCTAGCTGGAACTGTATGTTCTCAATGACGCTCCAGGTCGCGTCAGGCCCCTCGACGCACTTTGTAGAGCTCGCCTCAGCGGTGCTTTCACTGCCGCCGGAATGGCGCCGCAGTGGCCAGGAAATGAAGCCGCAAGCGACGTGGGCTTTAGCTGCCCGTTCACTGCGGATTTAGACTAAGGTCTTTGCGACATTAAACGGCCTCGTTTCCTCTTGAGAACCTTTCGGCGTAGGGTCCTCTGCAAGTTTCTTGGCCTCGCGTCCAGCTCCCCAAAAAAGACGGCTCGCCTCAGCCATTTCCTCTGCCCGTCAAATAAAGTCAACTGTATATACCGCGCAGCGGTATACGTATCTTGTCAGCCGCAGATAGATGCAGGTCATATAGCAGACAGAAAGCCCCGATTCTCCCAGCACAGTGGCAATCATGCTCTGAAAGCACTGCGCATGCGTCGTGATGGTCCTGTCTCGCCACGCATTAGTGGGACCGCATTTTCAGTTATTGAGGCTCTCTCTATATATATAATGCTGACGGGAACGTCGAGCTTGTCGCATACAACCAGAATCTCTGTTGATCAGCCGCTTACCTGTGAGAATAAACGTGCACCCCCCCGTCCCCCCCTCAACGCTGAAGGGCCTGAGCCGCCAAGTAAATTACGGTCCCGGTTCGTACACCGATGACACAAACAATTCGCCGCGTGGCACTTCAGAAGCCCTCTCCATTTTTTTGTGTGTGTGTGTGTCATCTGTGAATGAGAAAATGTGCACAATCACGCACAATCACTGCGCGTGATTGTGCGTGTCATCCTACGACAATTTCAGCCGTTATATCCGTGGAACCTGAGCTAAAGTACTCTAGTAAAGCTAAACTGTTTACCCTCCATAAGGTTGGTCTCTCGCTTTCGTCTCGCATATGTAGGTAAACGTACGCAAGTTCATTGGCCACTGACAGGAAAGATTCCTTCCTGTCTCCTTCAACCAGTTTGAGGCTGTCGTCGTACCGTAGAAGTTTTAGCCCTCAATTAAATTTATTTTTTTGTATTTCTATCCTCATTCGTTTGTTACACGCGTTCTTAAATGCATTACGTTGAGAGTTGAGAAAAAGAAAGGTAAAAAATGTCAAGCGTGACTTGTTTGACATACATACATAGTGTGTGCAGTGATATATATATATATATATATATATATATATATATATATATATATATATATATATATATATATATATATATATATATATATATATATATATATATATATATATATAGTACGCGTTTAAGGTTATATGCGCTAGGCGTTTTATATGAACGCACAGAAAGAGAACGGCCGGTGAGCGTGAGCGCCAACAACAACCGTCTTCTTCCTCTTCGTCTTCTGCAGGCGCCCGTATTTCTCACTATAATCACACCCCGGTGAAAAAGGAGTCATCATGGTGACCTATGGAACAGGCAGCACTGGCGGGTCGTAGTGCGGCTTCAGTCGGACGACATGAACAGTTTCGCATCCGCGACGCCGCTGGTCCGTAGATGGCTGAATAGGCTCAATGACGTAGTTGACCGGGGACGTCTGTCGTAGAACCCGGTAAGGGTCGTCATACTTTGAGCTCAACTTTGTAGAAAGACCGGGAGTAGAGGAGGGAACGCGGAGCTATACCACCGTTCCAGGTGAATATGATGGAAAAGTCGAGCTTTCGTCACGGCCATGTTTCTGGCTGACCTGGGTCTTGCACGGGAAGTGAGCGAGCGATCTGACTACATTCTTCGGCATAAGTGGCGGCTTCGGATAGAGTCGTAGGTTCGGAAGCGTCGGGTCGATAGAAGAGAATTGTGTCCATAAACGAGGAAGGTTCGCGTCCACAAAGAAGAAAGAAGGGAGAGAATCCCGTGGTAGACTGAGTGGCGCTATTGTAAACATACGTAACAAAGGGGAGGATGCGTGGTCAGCGGAGACGATCATGGCGAGCATGTCGCCGAGAGTACGATTAAAGCGTTCAGTCATACCATTCGTTTGTGGATGATAGGCGCTTGTAGTTCTATGAACAATGTTGCATTCGCAAAAGAGAGCTTCTGCAGCTTCGTATAAAAATGAACGACCACGGTCACTCATATCACAAGAAGCCAACAGACACTGACACTAAGGACAACATATCGGGAAAATTAGTTGTGTTTAATAAATGAAATAAATAAACGATAAAATCACGGAAATGTAAGTGGATTAAGACACAACTTGCCGCAGGTGAAGAACGATCCCACAGCCTTCGCATATCAACAATCCCTCAGGTGGGATCGTTCTCCACTTGCAGCAAGCTGTTTTTTCATCCACTGACATTGCCATTAATTTACCGTTTATTTATTTCGTTTATTAAACCCAAGCAATTTTCCCAATGGTGTCCTTGGTGTCAGTGTTCGTTGGCTTCTTATGATATGACTAATAAAAATCGGCCCCCTCGGCTAACCCTACGTTCTTTCTTCACGGTCACTCAGTAGTTCACGAGGCGCACCGTGTCGAAGAACAAGGTTGCGAAGGCTGAACAAACCGACTTCACGTGCTGTGGCCTCCGGGAGCGCTGAAGCTTCCTCGTAGCGCGTGAGGTGGTCCACGGCGACGATGACCCAGCGGTTGCCAACTGGGACGTACGGTAAAGGGCCATATATATATACAAATCAATGCCCATACGGTCGGGAAGGACAAGGCAATGGTTGGAGCGGCCCTGTTATCTTGTGAGGTGGGCTCTTGCGCCGTTAGTACTTGGAGCACAAGTGGACGAACTGGCCAACGAAGCGGTACATTCCTCGCCAGTAGTAGCGAAGACGTGGGCGTGCATACGTCTTTAGTAACCGGCATGGGCGCATTGCGGATCCGCATGAAAAGAGGCATAGTCGTCGCTCTCGGAGTCCATGCTTGGTGCCCTGTCGCGGTGCTCAGCCGAGAGAGAGAGAGAGACAACATTATTTGACCAAGGTGTTCGGGCACATACACTGTAAACGAAAATAAACCCACCTGGGAGTTTTTAAGAGGTGATGTGCCCTAAAACCTCCCCTCCTCAAGTATTTACTCCGACGTATGGGAGCAAACCGGCGCCATTCCCTCGTTTCACTCCGCTGGCTAGCTGCGGGAGTATTAGGGCGACATGACACGATTTTACTCCGCTTAAAAATCTTGTTCTCCCGTGAAACTCCGACAGGGAGTTTTAAAAAACTCCCCTCCGCCGAAAGAGGTTGGTCACGTGGCGCTTCCCATGAGGCTGTGCGCCTCGCCAGCGACCAGGCGCATTCGGCGGAGTCGGCAGTGCTCATGGCCGACGGTTTGTTTACATTTGTGAAGTGTCGTTCCGTGACAGCGTTTCGTCAATTTGTTTCGCGTATTTCCTTCCAGAAAGTGTTATAGGCATGCCTGAAGCTCGCTGTTTCTCAGCTTCAAGTACGTTAGCTCTGATCACTTTGCTGACAACGATGAATGCAAGAGCAACGTTTTCAAGTGCGGAAAAAGGCTTAGGTATACCTCGAAGCTGCTCACTGCAGCTCGTGATGTCGGCTCAGGTTCTGACTGTGTTTTCGTGCTGCGTGACCCTGGATTGTGTTCTTCACTACAGGAAATACGACTTTTATGTCCTTTTGGCTACGTGCTGACAACGTCCGGTGTAATGTTTGAAAGGACCGCGTAGCAATGGCAACAGCAGCCACTGTTCGAGCGACGACGTCCGTGCTAATCGCACATGAATGGCGTACCCCAAGTTCGTTGCGGTGCTGTGTTGCCAGTGAGAAAGATCGGAGTGCAAGCAACTGTTTTTATGTATCTGCGAACGGATATTCTCACACGAAGAAAAACGGTAGGACATAAGCATGCGTACTGTAAATAAAGCTTCTTATTGAGCGATGTGCATCGAATTGTTATCGCGCATATAGGTTTTGGTCACGTCATTGCTTCCGATATTGCATTAACATTACGCTCTATCCGAGACACTGATTTAGGCGCATGCCTGCTGGCTCCGAGTTTAAGGATTCACTCGACAGATCAGCGATGTAGCTCCTTTTCACAACCGAGAGATATTGCTTGGACGCGGAGCAAGTAGTGCGGTGTATAATATGTACGACTGCGCATTTTTCGGTGTTACGTCGGCTGCTGCGGGTCATGCTCACACTTTATAATTTGTTGCTACGCTACCACTATATCGCAAAAATTTAATTTTGCTATGAAGCAGACGCACTTACATTTTTCTTGCTTACTGTAACTAACGCACTACTTTTTGGCCGCGAACGCCGGCAGTGTGCGAAGTCGCTCCAGCACTCATAGAATGGCATGCTAATTGGGAAAATTTACGCCATTAACTTATTTCTCTCACTATTCTGAATTAACAGTTTTGTGTTGATTAAGGTATTCTGTTAATATCAGAGAGGCACATCTCGTGTAAACAAGCATGTGAGTCGCAATTCTGAAAACAGCACAGCTGCTCCCTAGGCGGTTTCGAGGCACACAGTATCGTGGCTATATATACCGGCACCGTTGCTTCTTGAGTATCGCGTGTACGTGGAGTGTCTCAAATTTCTGCATTGGGCGTTTCTGAAATGTTTATGTATGTCATGATGTATGTGCTTTCATTGACTTGTTTCGTCGAATTTGACGCGGTCTCATGTGCATATTTCGAAATTTGATCAACAGCCTCTGTATGTAAAGATGTATGCGCAAACTCACGCGATGCCTCTTTTTATACTCCCGTTGCACCTCAAAAAAGCTCCGTCCATTGCAAAGCAAAAAAAAGAAAAAAGACAGAAAAAAAAACTCCCATAATTCCGCGCAAGAATTCCGCTCGCACGGAGTTAAAATTCTACTCCGATCATACGGAGCATAATAAACTCCGAACCGGGGGGTCGCTAGAGGACAAGCGTTATACTCCCACCTCGGAGTTATTTCAGTTTACAGTGTATGTCCCAGGGTCTCCGCACGACCCCACTTTATGTTTCTGGTCGTGGAACATGCTTTACGTGGACTATAAGCAGTGGCCAAAGTTTAGTGCCTGGCTCTCGCTGTGAGCAGTCCATCTCTGGCAGCTGCAGAAAGACAGAACGGGATTTTTGAGAGAGTTAAAAAAGTGTGGAGAAGGGAGTGGTCTGATCATTCCCAGTAATAGTGAAGCTGGAGTCACATAACTGACACGCAGCAGATAATTAGGTGGTGTGATGGAATTAAGAAATTTGCAGCCACGACTTGAGAGGCCTTCGTGCTGCAGTGGACATAAAAATATGCTGTTCTCAAACGGTCCGTTCTCAATGTCGTGTTGCACAGCATCATTGGACATCGTGTAAGTGTTTGTGCCTGGATAATTAGTACAGTGGCACGTACTGTCTAGTATGTGTTCGTTATGGAGATAGTGAGATGAGTCTGTCGTCTTTGTAGTCCGTTGGTCGATTATGGCGTTGTTTTAGGTGTACAGCTCTGACATCCCCGAGACAGTCTGGCAACTTCTCGGCCTCGCTCAGTGTTATGGGACCGCGAGCTAAGGCACGAGCTCGTTCATTTCCTTCTACAGGATACACACGCGCGAGCACAAAACCATCTCGTTTTTTCTCCCGAGTTCTCCAAATCACGCACCTCGCTTTTCTTCCAATTTCCTCAAGCTGAGCCTGATAGAATGTTCTCGATCGTTCGCGGGAGTCCGATTTCGTCATAACCCTCTCGCTGAAAACGCCGCCGGGTTGCGTGTCACGTGGCCAGTGTGCGTCACGCACGATTAGGCGCCGCTCTGCGGTGCGTAATCGAATCAAGGGAAACCGGAACGCTCGAATTGATCGCCTCGCGGCGACTCGTAACGATGTTCTCGGGTTCGCCCGGGAAAAATCTCGCCGAGCGCAGCGCGCCCGGGCATTCAAAGTGCGCCGAGCCTAATGACGCGGGTGTTGCGATGAGCTCCGCGAACCGCGCGGCTGCGCTGGACGCGCGCGGGGTCAACGAGCGCCGCTTGACCCTTCTTCGTCCATCTGCCCACTAACGCTGCTCGTTGTCCTTAATTAAGCCTCTCGGTAGCGTTAATTAGGCGCCCTGCATGCGCCCAGAGAGCTCCCCTTCCTCCCTCCTCTCTCGCAACGTGCTTCTTGAGAAACCATGGCGTGCCTTCGGCTCGTGGTAATCTGTCTCGCTCCTTCGGCCGCATCTGGGACGACTCCGTGCTCAAGGGAAAGACTGTTTCGAAAACATCTCCACGTGGCATCGATCCCATCTTCTGTGGCTTCGCAAACTTACGATATTTCAATCAATCAATAAATCATTAGAAATCACTGATTACCACACACTAAAGCACAGAATCCAAGACTTTAGAGACCCGCCACGTGAGCAAGACTAGCGAAATTCTTGGAAACCCGGAAGTAGAAAGCGGTTGTGATGACGTCACTAATGACGTTACACACGAGAAGGTGGCATGTTATTTAACCGGCTAATTAATAGAAAACAGCTTCCTCCGACTTCAATTCGTGTTTTGCGTTCGCCAAAGTTAGCCTAAGGAACATTAACCCCGTGGTGCGAGTGCCACTCACAGCCACCTAAGACAAAGATTAGAGTCACCTACCATTTTTTCACGCATTATGCCACGTGGCAATTCGTGCGAAGAAATAAACAATCGATCAAAATACATTAATATATATATATATATATATATATATATATATATATATATATATATATATACACACACGAGAAGAAAGATAACCGGGGGAGAGGGGGTGGATTTTGATCAGTTATATCATAGGAAGCCAACAAACAAACTAAGGACAGTGTTGGGGGAAATTACTTGTGCTCATTAACTGAATTAAGGAAATCATAAATATAATGGAAATGAAAGTGGATGAAAGAACTGGCGGTAGGTGGAATACTAATATTCTGAGTTTCTGAGTAATTCTGAGTTTATTTCACTTGATGTGCTGATTCAATCAAGCCCATAGAAGATATTGGCATCTCGGAAACGTTCTTTCAAAAAATAGTTGCAGTTTCGCCCGAAAGGCGAAGCATCGATTGCGACAGCAAATTAGTGGACAGCCATGCGAAGTAAGGATAGTAGTTTTATCGGCCGTCCAAACTTGTAAACACAGGCAGACCAACTAAATTAGCAAGCATGGTGTCAACCGCGCACAGGCAAAATGAACATGGCAGCAGCAAGAGAACTGACCTTCGCGCTGCGTCTTGCATCAAGTTGAACTAAGCCTCGAAAACATATCACACAGTGGACTCTGTCGCCGTCGCAGATGGCTTTCAAGACAGAGCGGCCCGGACGCGTTTCAACAATTGCTAGTGGGTACAGCGGGGCGTGGCGCTTGTGACGGCGCTCGACTTTTCTGCGCAGGCGCGAGTAAAAGTGGGTGCGAGAGAGAAAATCTGGGGGCCTTTGCTCCTTGAATATGCGAGTCTGCCTAGGTACAACGGAGGAGGTTTCTTAACGCGTGTTGTATGTGTTTGTCCTCTAGGCATGTCAGCATTGCGGATTGCTGTCCAGTTTGTTTGCGCTCCTCCGCTCGCTGCCCGCGCGTTGAGGCACTAGACACGGACGCCCCATTTGGTAATCGCTGTGTCTGAAGGGACAATGTTCTGACTGGTGTATTATAAGTCGCGGGTCACTTTTTTCGTCGCGACGATAGATCGGATTTTTTACGAGCACTGCTCCAGGAGGGCACATGTAACCGGCAGACGGTGGCCTCAGGAGAGCACCTGAGGTTATATTAAAGCAGGCGGCGCAGGATCTTCGGGGCACCCAAGCGGTAGCGGGGGGATCAAAGCTGGAAGCCGGGCGGCCCGTGGGTTGGGGCCGCGGAGGCCGAAGCGTGCCAGGGGGCGTTCGCATAAAAAATTAGCTGTCCGCGATAGCGGACAGCCGATCTTATACTTCCCTGGCACGCGCAGGCCTCTGCGAGCCCCAACCCACGGACCAGTCCGGGTTCTAGCTTTGATGTCCCCGTTTTCGCTTTGCTGTTCTGGAGGCGCGGCCAATAATGCGAAATAATGACTCGTTGATTTAATTAGTAACAAAACACGATTGAATAAATACAATTGCGTCGATGTGCCAACTTGCGAATCTAAGTTCAGCACTACCGCGCCCCGCGACTTCTGCCGGCATGCCTACAGGGACAAGCGCATACAACACGCGCTAAGAAACTCCACCGTTTCCACGGAGAAGTTTTCTCTCTCGCACCCGCTCTTACTCGCGCATGCGCGCAAACGTCCGTCGTCGCCGCAAGTGCCACGCCCCGCTATACCTTCTAGCAATTAGAAATACGCGGCCCGGTCTACCCAGCTGTAGTAGACCCCCTACGCGCTCCCTCCCCTCCCCCCGGAGCCTTGCGTGCGACGAAAGATGGCGCACGTCCTCCTCGCTTGCCTCCCTTGCGTGTGCGAGATTCAGTCGCGATCGTCGGCTCACCCTCGCGTGCTTTCACTCGCACATACAGCATACGGCACGCAGCGATGGGTTTATCACCCTTGGTCTTTCTAGGGAACCGCACGGCGACGCCGACGGCACAAATGGGCCTCCGTATGATTGCTATCGCAATAAAAGGAGGCACGCGTCAGGAAGCCATCACTGTTTTTTTTTTTTTGATATGATATAAGGAGATGTTGGCGCGCAATTTAAGGCGCCGGCTACTCCTTATCTCTTGGGTGGTTCCGTCATACATCATTCAGGGTTCACGGTTACATATCAAATAATCATTTCACACAAGCACCAGGACTTATAAAGCAACGTTTCCACAGGAAGACTATGGCAAATGTCTCCACACCTATGTAGTCGAAAGTCTCAAAAGTAGAAACGATACTGTCGCCTAATAACACATTTTCTAGTCAGCGGGTCAGCGGGTACATACAATATACATGGCAAATGTCTCCACACTTATGTAGTCGAAAGTCTCAAAAGTACAAACGATACTGTTGCCTAATAACACTTGCCTAATAATAAATATATTAAAGCATTAAAAATAGATTTGGTATCTGTCACGATATTTCTGCCTCGTGCCCACGCTATTTTTCTTTCCTTGCGTTTCATGTGTTCGTATAAATCGCGATGCAAGAAAGGATAAACTCATATGGTTGCTAATAAACGCAGTGGGTGGCTCTCACAAATATTTTACATGGTATTTAATTGCCTCGAAACAGAAAGTCTACTTGTGTCTACAAAAGGTCAGTAGAAACGCAATAGAATTCATGTAACCATACCTGCCGATTCTCCTGAATTTTTCGTAATTTTTACGAATTCTGGCTAGCTCCACGATATTACGAAGGTGGCACCAAGCTTGACGAAATATAGATTCAATTCGCGAAAATGTTTCCAGATGAAGCGGCGCATGACTGCAATGAAATGCACGTAACAAAAATGAGCTTCGCCGGTATACCTGCGCTGCTCCCTTGCAAACATGCACAAGACGCCGTGTATACAAGAGGGGTGCAGGCTTCGAGTAAGTTTACCCTGACAACTTTCCAGAAACAGTCAAAATGGTCCGCCAGCGGAGTCGCCAATAAAGTCAATCGTCGGGAAACAATTTTGTCAATGTCTGATGTTCCAAGTTTTCTCTTTTTTATGCTTGTGTGCTGCGCCTAATCGTTATCAAAGTGTGTACGCATCCAGTCGTCGCTCAGGCCTCGCCTCTGTCCCCACGCGCACTAAAAGACGGTGCGCGCTCAGTGCTATTCCTCCCTATGTTGTTGTTTTTGTCATGCTTGCGTGATTTTTATGAATGCAAATGTTCACAGATTAATATTTTGGTATAACGCTTTTTGTAAGGATTTTGTGGAGGCCGCATTTCGATGGGGGCGAAATGTGAAAACACCCGTGTACTTAGATTTAGGAGCACGTTAAAGAACACCAGGTGGCCGAAATTTCGGGAGTCCTCCTGCACTATGGCGTGCCTCATAGTATGAAAGTGGTTTTGGCACGTACAACCCGATAATATAATTGAAGATTGTGTGTGTGTGTGTGTGTGTGTGTGTGTGTGTGTGCGTGCGTGCGTGCGTGCGTGCGTGTGTGTGTGCGTGCGTGTGTGCGTGCGTGCGTGCGTGCGTGTGTGTGTGCGTGCGTGCGTGTGTGTGTGTGTGTGTGTGTGTGTGTGTGTGTGTGTGTGTGTGTGTGTGTGTGTGTGTGTGTGTGTGTGTGTTTCGTCTCGCCTGCAAAACCTGAATCTCCTTCAATGCCCCTGCGGGAGGTCAATGCGAAGTGTGCCACTTGCGCAAGGCACAAGCTTCCGCTTATGTATAATTGTGTTTGCTAAATAAATGGTCTATTTTTGCGGTAGCGCTCATGTGGTTCTTTCTCGTGCGCCTTTCTCTGGGCTGTTGCGTTTTTAGCGCTGTCATGGGGAATAAGTTTTCCATCGTCACGCACAGAGTTGCCGCATGTTTCAACCCGCCAATAAATGCCGGGATGACTTGGCTACTACGTAAGTTCTTTAGCCTTGTTTACAAGGAATGCGTCAGTTGCGTATCGGGTTATATTGTAGATAACGGCATTTAATGTGCGACCGCGTTTACCTGTGGCGCATACACGCTTGTTCGAAACAACCACGGAACTTGTTTCCGGCAATTTGCATTCCGCAGGTGAGTAGACGAGAGCAGGGCCATTTTCCACGCTCAATGTGGCACGCTAGATCACGGCGCGAGACTTACACCACGCGAGAGAAATTACACCATCTCGAACTGCGTACTGTCCTGTCGCATCAATGCGATTTGTCTTCCGAGCGCGTCACCACCGTTTACACGAAAGCGATGCGATACGCCACTTATGTGCATTCATGTAAACGCCGCTTTTAATTCGCACCCAAGAGCCGGCACGCGAGTGCCTTTGCACTTTCCACGCCCACAAGAATGTGGCCGCCGCGGCCAGACATTGAATCCGCGATCTCTAGTTTACACAGCAGAACTCTATAGCCACTAAGTCACCGCGGAGGGTCCGACTCTTCATACTCGATTCGCTAACGAACACCCCTAACAATAATTTGCACTATACGAACACCCCTAACAATAATTCACACGGTACACGCACCCTTAACAATTCACACTATACGAAGAGCCCTAACATGCATTTACACCGTAGGAACACTCCTAACCACAATTTACACTGTAAGAACACCCCTAACAGGAATTTACATTGTACGCATGCCCCTAAAAAGAATTTGCACTATACAAAAAAATTTTTAAAAAGTTTGGACCCTTTGGGGCGTATCTTGTCCCACAGCAATAATCGCCATCTCCCTTGCTTGCGTTTCCTTTCTTTAATGCTGCGAGTGCGGTACTCCCAGGCCACGAAGGGCATGTGCATTATCAGCGCTGCATGGCATTCTCAACAGGAAAGTAGCCAGCGCAGATCTTTCAAGAAAGGAAACGCAAGCAAGGCAGATGATGATTATTGTTGTAGGACAAGATAAGCGCCAAAGGGGCAAACATCTTTAAGAGTGTAGGAACACCTCTAAGAATTTACACTATACGAACGCCCCTAACAAACACTTACTCTCTACGAGCAACCCTAATAAGGATTGACACTATAAGAACTCCCCTAACAGGAATTTACACTGTGCGCAGGCCCCTAACATTTGCTCTCTACGAACACCCCTAATAAGATTTGGCACTATAAGAACGCCCCTAACAGGAATTTACACAGCGCGCACACCCCGAACAATTACTCTCTACGAACATCCCTAATCAGAATTGACAGTATCATACAGAACGCCCCTAACAGGAGTTTACACTATGCGCACACCTCTAACAAACATCTACTCTCTACGAACACCAACAATAAGAATTGACAGTATAAGAACTCCCCTAATACGAATTTACACTGTACGCACACCCGTAACAAACATTTGTTAACACCCCTAATAAGAATTGACGGTATAAGAACGCCCCTAACAGGAATTTACACCGTACGCATACTCCTAACATTTAATCTCTACGATTACCCTTAATAAGAATTCACAGTATAAGAACGCCTTTAACAGGAATTTGCAGCGTACGAACACATCTAACAAATATTTATTCTCTACGAACACCCCTAATAAGAATTGACAGTACAAGAACGCCCCTAACAGGAATTCACACTGTACACACACCTCTAACAACCATTTACTATCTACAAACACCCCTAATAAGAATTGACAGTATAAGAACGTCCCTAACAGCAATTCACACTGTACACACACCCCGAACAAGCATTTGTTCTTTACGAACACCTCTAATGAGAATTGACAGTATAAGAGCGCCCCTAACAGGAATTTACACCGTACGCATAATCCTAACATTCACTCTCTACAAATACCGTTAATAAGAATTGACAGCATAAGAACGCCCCTAACAGGAATTCACACTGCACACACACACCCCTAACAAACACTTACTCTCTACGAAAACGCCTAATAAGAATTGACAGTATAAGAACGCCCCTAACAGAAATTTGCACTTTACGCACACCCCTAAGAAACACTTACTCTCTACGAAGACGCCTAATAAGAATTGACAGTATAAGAACGCCCCTAACAGAAATTTACACTTTACGCACACCCCTAAGAAACACTTACTCTCTACGAAGACGCCTAATAAGAATTGACAGTATAAGAACGCCCCTAACAGAAATTTACACTTTACGTACGCCCCTAAGAAACACTTACTCTCTAAGAAGACGCCTAATAAGAATTGACAGTATAAGAACGCCCCTAACAGAAATTTGCACTTTACGCACGCCCCTAAGAAACACTTACTCTCTACGAAGACGCCTAATAAGAATTGACAGTATAAGAACGCCCCTAACAGAAATTTACACTTTACGTACACCCCTAAGAAACACTTACTCTCTAAGAAGACGCCTAATAAGAATTGACAGTATAAGAACGCCCCTAACAGAAATTTGCACTTTACGCACACCCCTAAGAAACACTTACTCTCTACGAAGACGCCTAATAAGAATTGACAGTATAAGAACGCCCCTAACAGAAATTTACACTTTACGCACACCCCTAAGAAACACTTACTCTCTACGAAGACGCCTAATAAGAATTGACAGTATAAGAACGCCCCTAACAGAAATTTACACTTTACGCACACCCCTAAGAAACATTTACTCTCTACGAAGACGCCTAATAAGAATTGACAGTATAAGAACGCCCCTAGCAGGAATTTACACTGTGCGCACACCCCTAACAAACATTTACTCTCTACGAACACCCCTAATAAGAATTGAAAGTATAGGAACGCCCCTAATAGGAATTTACACTGTACGCACACCCCTAAAGGAAGTTTACGTTATACGAATCTCCCTAACAAAAATTATTTTATTTTACTTCATTCGCTAACTAGCGTAGGCATTACGCGTTAATTGCCTGCTGTATTTTGACGGTCTTGTGCCGTAGTAGTTCAAATAGGCAGCGCGCACTGAGTGAAGGTGGGGAATCAATGGGCGTACAGATTAACCGAAGCATGACGCATACAAAGCCCATTGTTCAGTGCTGCTCGTAAACCCCGATGACTCCGAGCTGTATAAGAAATCACTTATCTGCATTTCAAGTTCTCCACGCGTGAAAGCGTATCAGCTCGGTTCTAGCTAACTCAATTCCTGTCATTGTTCGACTAAAAAGTGTTAGATGAGTGTACAAGTACATGTACGAGTTGGTGATGCAATATCGAACGCACAAGAGATGTCGGCTGCAAGTTGAAGCGCGGGACAAGGTGAATAACTCGATTATGTAGGCGTCGTTTCACAATATCGCGGTGTCTCCTTTCATGTATTGAAAATGGAAGCAGTGATATGTTTGGAACATGGCACCATAAACTGAGGAAGTCATTCGGACTTCCACAGTATATAAACTGCCCGGGAACATTTGTTTTTTGTACGTTCACGTTGTGTACGTGTGGACTTGGAACATATGTCACTGCATTCTTTTTGCGAATCTTTGCTCGAGGCGTTTGCATCGTTTTGTGCACTCAGATGTCAATTAATAGGAGTAGCCGGCTCCAATTACAGACGCTAATATTTCGTTCAACAAAGAAAATAATGATAATTACAGAAAGTAATAAGGAAAAGTAGTCAAAGAATAGCCTTATTATAATAGTATTTTGAAAACTCAGTATAAAAAGCATCGGTAATCCAAAGCTATACAGGTGTACAAGGCTGCGTGTTCAACTTTAACGAAACTGCGTCCTATGCGTAAAGAAGAAAAAAATGCAATAGCTGGCGGACTTCCACAGCGCCGCATTATCCCCCTCCTTTGCTTCTTCTATTTCTTTCTTTTGGGAAAAGTGCAGCGCATGTTACAAAACTGCCGACGGAGCAATGAGTGTACGGCCACGCAACGAGATCGTAGAGCATTACATCACGAGAAGTTCTTTTGGCAGGCGCGTGTTTTATGCTCAGCCGTACGTAACGTCTGCTTCCGGACAGCCTGCCACATTTGTTTTTTTTTTCTTTATGTACTCTGTCCACAGACCTCAGATGGGCGGAAAGTGCTTTTACTGCACCACGATTAAATTATCTGAAACCGTATAAAGATACAGCTGAATCCGCACTTCTCTTCCATCTGAGCTCTCACATATGGTTTAGGTTAAATCGCGACGACGCGCTGACTGACTGACTGACTGACTGACTGACTGACTGACTGACTGACTGACTGACTGGCTGATTGATTGATTGATTGATTGATTGATTGATTGATTGATTGATTGATTGATTGATTGATGAAATTGGCTGAATTCTTCAACGGCTTTTTTACAGATTTGATTCTTCGCGGCATCCGCGTTGACGACACAAGAGCGCTTGTGACAGGACACAAGCCCTGACCATAGTCGAGTTCACATACAAAAGAGAAGGTTAGTGAATTCTCTCTCTTTCTTTGCCTTTCAACATGCGAAGTAGCATGCCAAGGCTCGATCGGTGTGTATACGTTAACCTCGCAAGTTTTTTTGACGAAACTGAGACACGCACTCTCTCAAAGTGCTAAGAAGGCACACTAAGCTCACCGTTCGCCTCATCGTTCCCGATCGGGCATGAGCAGAGACCATAAACACCAGCCTAACGCTATCTTACTGCGCAGTTAGCGAGCGATAACAGAGTTATAGCTCATCCCGGCACTGCGGCTTATAGTGGCGGCACGCTAACTGCCAGCCGATTGCCTGCCACCTACATATAAATAAAGAAAATAATAACGCCAAGGCGATTCGATGTTTCCGACACCCGGCGCGATCGCCTTGATTGCAGCGCCACGTCCTCCCACCTCTATTATGCTACGTTTTCTTTCCGTGCCCAACAGCGCTATATAGACGGGGCGAGGGCGGGGTCGTTGACCGACTCCAATGGGAAGTGACCGACGGCGCTTGGGTCGTCGGCTCGAGCCGTAGCTCTGTGCGTGTGCGTGTGTGTGCGCGCGCGCGTGTGTGTGTGCGTGTGTGTGTTACCGGCGACGACGAACCCCCCTGTGTATATATAGGGAGGAATTGGCGGCTGCAGGTGCAACGAAACACACGCGCACCATGTAACCGGACGCCTGCGGCAGTCGGTACGGGAGAGAAGGAAACTGTTTCCCGAGCAACGCCCCCGCGGCGTCCGAAAGGAGTAATATACCGGTGAAACCCTCGCGGTAAAGTCAGAACATAACATAACGTTACCGTATAACGAAAGCAAGCAGCGGCGTCGATGCGCTATTGTGCCGCCGAGACGGAACACAGCGGACATCGTATAGCGCGTTCCGTTTACGATGACCTAAACACGCTATAAAATTTCAATTGAACGTCCACAAAGAGCGCTTGTTTACGCTATTCCGCGGCGGTCATCGGCCGACGGAGTAGTAATGGTTATAGAGAAGGCTGTGGATGAGGTCGAGCTCCGTTGGCCATTGCGCCTCAGCTCGTTTTTTTTTCGTTAGCGCAATTTTTGTCACTGACGAGTGCTGTAGATTTGGTGGAACCTTACTGCAAGTCGCCACGTTTGGCAACGACAGCCCAGCCGCGCCGCATTGGCAGCTATATACGGTCACTTTTTGAGAGCTCCATACCTGTCTCCTTTTCTTGTGCTGTCGTCTGCGCTGTTCTCGTTCGAATGGCCATGTTTGCCAAGTAAAATAAAACGACAAAATCTCCTCTCTGCTATCATGTGCAGCCACTTTGTCAACGATGAAGTTTGCTTTGCAGCATTTTCCTGCATTGAGGTGGATGCCTAGTGTTTACTCGCAAGAAACCCTCTTGGACGCAAACGGCTTGAAAGAATTCGAACCTTTCTCTCTCTCTCACTCCTATACTTAGTTTTGTTCTTGTTTCTCTTCCTTCTTGCGTTCTCTCTCTCTCTCTCTGCAAGTGCTTCCGACTGCGGTAATCAGCGGTCGCCAGGGTCTCAACAAAACACGTCCGGATGTCGCTCATCCCTTCGCCCATTCTCTTCGTTCTTTCTGCTTCTATTTCTCGCCGATGGGCAGCCCAGCAGCCGAGAACGTGCACTCACTTCTAAGTGTTTACCTTGCTCTCACGTTGTCGCCTCACACGATTAGTTTGAGATATTTTTGCTTTTTCTAATCGCTCCCCCTCCTCCCCCTCTCCCGATCGGCCTTTCCGACGGCTTGCAGGGCGACAAAATGGCGTCCTTGGCGGAGAATACCTCCGCGCGCGGCCATTTCTTATTGACCTCTTAAGTATGCTGACAATGTCCCATTACGGCTTCTCGAACGTCTATCCACCGACGATAAGCTTTAATTCTCGCACTTTAACTCCTTTTATCCCTGGTTCGTGACAGAATGTCACTTATCTGTTCAAAACTCTGTCACGTTTTGGGAATTTGAAGTAGCCTATACGCTGCTGTTGACAACGATCGACCGTAATGGGCGATCGAGTCTTAATACATTGCCTTGTAAGGAACTTTGTGTGCCCGTAACGAATTGGTTCGTCTATTCCCTTAACACACGAGGCGTTGCCTCGGTGCCAGAAATGAACAAAGCCAGCCACAAATTCAGAAACACAAACAACACACTTTATGTTGACAAACATCGAACAGCGCTGAGTCAAAAGATCAACGTCAGTTCAGTAAAAAGTTTGTAGAATTCAAGCAGAAACACACGGAGCATGCAACAAATCACACGGACTTAAAATCATTTGGGCTCAACGCCGTAGCAATTAATGGAAAGCACTGTTTAAAAGGCCAGAATCGTTCTCAACAAAATATGTTGGAAGAAAGAAAGTTCACCGGGTGTGAGTTTCTTCTGTAAAAGACCCGGACGACGATGAGAGAGCAGCGACGTTCGAAGACGCTCGAGGATGGCAGAGTCCTGCAGGTGTCCGGTCGTCGAAACGCCGCCCGCTTTCTGCTCACATGTGGAAGAGACGCCACAGGTCGTCGGGGAGACACGTTGCTGAGGGTGGAGGCCTCTGTGAGCCCGGGTCCGGGCGCCCGTCAAGGCCGCGCCTCCAAACCCCCGTCAACATACTCGTGCGGATCGTTTTAACGTCGTTGTCGGGAGGAGGCATGCCATCGGGAAGAGCAGAGCCGGCCAGGTAGAGGCTTCGTGAGCCCGGGTGCAAGCGCCCTACAAGCTCCCACCTCTGCGCCCTAGCCGTCTTTCCTGCTACGAACCGTCGACCTGTTTACTTGCTTGTTCCTCAATTATGGCGCTTAACCAATACGGGGGATTGGCCAAGAATCCGGCGGTTAAAGGTTAAAGGGAAAGGGGAGAGAGAAAAACCTAAACGAAAAAGTAAATCGGGGTGACGTATAACGTTCACGATAATTATGAAATACCTGGCAGATACGGAAGTAAACATAATTATTTTTAAACATCAAATATATATGATATTGCGGTTACGTGTCTTGAAGACGCAGCTCTGTGAGCCTTCACTGTGGGTTGCGGTAGCTCTGGATTTAACTGTGACCACCTGAAGTTTTATAATAGGAACCAATAGCTGAGTGACAGTTAACGCATTGCGCTGCCGTCACGCGGTCTCCGACGCCAGAAGTCGAACCCGCGACTTGATGGTCAGCAGCAGAACGCCGTGACAGCGCACCGTAGCAACGCGGCGATACACAAACGCAACGAAGGATGGTTTGTTCAGCTGCTCTTAATGCGCGTTCTTTCTTTTTCTTTCTTGTTTTCCCTTAGAACATATGGATAAACGACTACGCTATCGTTGTGTTCTTATAGTTGCATAAAGCTTTTCAGTTTAGCTTATCATTGACAAAGCTTTGGCTCTGGGCTATATTGTGACACGATCTGGGCAGCAGCAGACGCATGTGCGCGCAAATACGTCACTGACCCGATCGATGCCGCTTTGCACCGGCAATGCGTGATTGGATTGACAACGCTGGCTCCTGAATCCTTTCACCGGGGGCCGTTCGGTCGCTCGCTCTGACCCGCGGAGGCCCCCGGAATGCCGATATTAGCCTCGGCGCCCCATTACTTCATCGGCTTATACGTGAGAGGAATCGAACGCCATCGAACGCAAGCGCCCTCCGCGGCCACAAAAGCATGGTCGCTGGGTACGTTGATCGAAAATTTATGTCCGACTTTGTTTCAACCCACGCGAGCCGGGCGATCTCGTTATGGCGCGGAGGTTCGGATATTCTCGTGCTGTGAAGTGACTTTGGTGCACTGTCTACGTCACGCTTCCAGCGCCGAGCCTTACGAAACATCTTAGCAGCAGTAACGACATGGGACGCAGAAGAAGGATGAACAGATGTACCCTACGCCAATATTTTGTATATCTAAGTGCTCCTGGGACCATGTCACACAGGTCCATCGATCGATCGAATTAACGATTAAGATAGATAGATAGATAGATAGATAGATAGATAGATAGATAGATAGATAGATAGATAGATAGATAGATAGATAGATAGATAGATAGATAGATAGATAGATAGATAGATAGATAGATAGATAGATAGATGCAGAAGAAGGATAGATAGATAGATAGATAGATAGATAGATAGATAGATAGATAGATAGATAGATAGATAGATAGATAGATAGATAGATAGATAGATAGATAGATAGATAGATAGATAGATAGATAGATAGATAGATAGATAGATAGAAGGATAGAAGGATAGATAGATAGATAGATAGATAGATAGATAGATAGATAGATAGATAGATAGATAGATAGATAGATAGATAGATAGATAGATAGATAGATAGATAGATAGATAGATAGATAGATTAGTGATATTGATTAATTAAACGATTGATTCATAAGTGCTGAAGCCAGAATTGTAAGTCAGACAGAACTGATGCTGATGTCCGTCATAACATCAGTGTACGGGAGCTTTTGCACTTCGGCCCCTGCGAAATACGCCCACCTACTCTATCAAAGCCAGCAATCAAAGTGGCGACATCCCGCTTGGCAGACGGGACAACAGAGAGACGTTGGTCCCACCTCGACCAAGGTTTCGGTGTATCGTGTTGGGCACGACGTCAGGTATTCTCTTCCGCTGAGGCTCTGCTGCACGGAAACATACTGTAGGTGTGTCTTTGCTTTGGTTCAAATGTACCAATGTTTATTTTGTCAAACATTTTATGCGCGCGAAGTGGCGAGGATAAAAGCAAAACGTACTTAATGTTCGCGTCGTCAAAATTAAAGGAAGTATGGCCGCGCGTCGTTGTTTTACTTTTGCCGATATTCGTTTTCGCCAAATTAGCGCTGTTATAAAGTTCTCGCCGAGCGCAGTATCACTCAGTCCCGCTCTCAGCACGGTACAGAAAACAACAACAACAACAAAGACGACGACGACGACGACGACGACGACGAACGAGCATCCAAAATTTCCTGGGGCGTGTCTGATCAGATTGTGCACGTGCCGCGAATGGTGGTGTACGTTTCTATGTACACGATCACCGGTGATTATCGTGGAACAGGGGCGTATAGCCATGGGGGAGTGGATGGGGGGGGGGGGGGGGGCACACCGAGCACGTGCCTCCCTTCCTCGCCCGATGAAGCGCGAGGCCCCTGAGCCCTCCCGGAAAAGCTTCCTGGCTACGCCACTGCTCTGGAGGAAATGCTCGATTAGTGACTTGTAAATGGAGGACACACTTGACCCGCAAGTGAGTTCAGATCTGACGAGCGATGAATGCGTTATCAGCTATCGCTGCTATTTCCGTGTTGTTTTGTTTTTTTCTGCGTACAGGCAGCACGAGTTCGAACAATAAAGAATAAAGGGCCGAATTCACGGATACGTTTTGTTCGCAAGTCCTCTGTACCATTGGCCGGCCGAGTTGGCTAACAGTAAGTCCAGTAGCAGCATTGGCTGAAACTTTCTTACGGGCAAAACTAGCGCAAGATGTTCTTGCGAATACGCGGGCCAAGTTTCTTAATTCACAGTATTTTCAATGTTCGATTTCTCACCGGTCACCACCACGTGGCAATTTCCAAAATTCTTTCTTGCACATAGCTGTAAGACGATAATAGCAAATTGAGATTAAAGCCCTTCGCCGACATGTGCCACTTTGCGAGATGAATAACGACGGCGCAAAAGCGACGGTTTATGGACGCTGTCCAGCAACTGTGACGTTGTGCCAATGACCGGTGTTCCGACAGTGTAATGCCCCGATAGCAATGCTTCTCAGTACACTAAAGCGTGACGCGGATATCGGGCGAAGAGATGGGGGCGTACGCGCAGATTTCTTTTATTTTTTCTTCCTCGTGAGCGGCTTCGTCCTACTAAACAGACGAGGCAACAGACGAAACACTCTATATAGGCAAATCAGCAGGCGATATGGATTGGCTAAGTGGAACGGACGTGCCCACTGACCGCGCCCGAAAGCGAATGCACGTACACACGTACACGCACGCGCGCGCGCACACTTGTTCAGCTGCGAACCACGCCGAGATCTCGTGCGTACACCCCTGGCCGCCACGCTTCAGAACCAACCAGCCCGACTCTCTCGTTCTCCTCCTCCTTGTACGTGGCAGGCCCGGCAAAGCCTGTTGCAGATACATTTTGGTCAGCCGGCGCACGAGATCGCGCAAAGCGAAGCCGACAAAGTGCGCGCGCGTGCGCGCGACCGCGACCGAAGACGAAATCGAGGCCATACGTATATATATATAAACTTTTCTTTTTCTATCCGCGCCCGTCCAACGCGCAGTTCCTCGTCGCTGCACCGCAAACGCGCGCGTGCATGTTGTATACACATAAGGGCGCGTACACAACTCGAGAAAGTTGAGTGCGCGCACACAGCGGCTGCACGACATCGACCTGCACCGCCGCCACGAAAACGCGTCCCCGTCCCGAAGCGTAGCAGTATATATACACTGGTGCGTTCGAGCAGTAGCAGCAGCGAGCCGTTCGAGGCGGGTGGGCGGCGGAGAAAGCATCCGAGGCAGCAGCAGCAGCAGCAACTTCAGCGGTCAGCGGCAGCGAAGCCAGGAGTCGACGGCAGGGGCCCAAAATAGGGCTGCTGCCGCGGTGACGCCTCTCCGCCCGGCGGATAACTGGGAAAGCAGGAAGGCCGGCTAATCTGGACCGATATCGGAAGAAGGGAGCAGCTCGACTTGGCCCGCTCTCGCTGCGGGAGCCGCCGCCGCCGCCGCTGTTGGGCTGCGTGCCTCGCACGCCCGGCTGCTGCCGTCGCCGCCCGCTTCGAGAGGGTCGCTGACCGCCGACGCCGTGGCGGCAGCGAGTGCGGCTGTTGCTGCTGGCTTTCCGAACGCGGCTGCGCTCCGAAGCGGCGAACGGCGGCGATGCGCGTTCGCGACGCCCCAGGTCCGACCGTGGCTGGACTCGATGTGTGCGCTCGACGCGGCGTTGCGAAGTTGCGTTTGCGAGCGCACGCTTTGGGCCGTTCACACTGCATGCGGTCGATCGCCGTGGCGGGCACACTGCCCAGCGGTCAGCAAGAGGCGGACAAAAAATGCACGCGCGGTTCTACAAGAGCGGCACGTCGTTGTCCCCGGTTTCACCCGCTGTTCAGCGTCTCACGATAACCAGGCACTAGAGTGCAAGCTATGTGGAAGAAGCTACGAGGCATGCTCCGACGCTCGAGTCACGAGCAGACGACGCTGTGACTCGGAGCGACACTCGATGCGGGGTCACTTGCGTTAGTGCTCCTAATTGGCTGACGAGCTTACACCCTAGTTCTCACGTTATTGCGTAACGAAGTGGGTACGACTGCTTCATTGCGCGCAGCAGCGGAACGGAATAACAGCCAGAAAGTGCTTACTATTTCGACCTTGCAAGTTACACCGTGGCGCTAACGCTCTCGCGCTTGTCTCGGCGCTTGTTGCGGCGTGGTGGAGCCTTGCGTCGCCAGATGTTTGGCAGCATTCGTGGCCTCATATGTGGTTGCTGTTTTAGAGCGGGTGACTAACAAGTACGTGGGTTTTGAGTCCGCGTCGAGTGAGCGTCTGCTGTGTGCAAGTGCGAAATGTGCGCGAAGACTGCGGTGATGCGTTACTCAGTATATAGGAACACTCACTGTGGCCATCACTCGAAATTATGTCAACATGACAATCCACCGGCGTAGTGAGTGAATTCGAAGAACGGAGTGGCGAAAAAGCAAACGCGACAGAAAACATTGAACAATTTGGCTTCAAGACATTTAAAGACGACGGCTGGTGTTACGGTAACTCTCGCAGCTAGTCGCGTGCGCATCGGTCACGTTCGAGCAAAACAGGCAAATAAACTGAGTTGTGCTCACCAGGTGCTGTAAGCTTTTGCAGTATTGTTTTGATTCCTAGAGAGCCGCTTAAGTTCGGCGAGAGGAACGGGCTTAGCAGCTTCTTCCAGGGAGAAATGACTCGTCAGGTTGAGCTCGTAGTCTGTGTGTCACGTGGCATGGCGTCATGTTTGCGATGACGATCCTCCCCGGTTGCAAATCGTGCTTCGCAGAGATAAAATTAGCTTAAAGAATGTTCTCGCGCTACAGGAGAGCTCTCGTGACGCCACGCGCGATTCTGGAAGTTACCGGTGCTCTGTCCATCGTACTCAAACACGTGTCTAGACTGAAAGCGTATCCAAGACTGCGCCAAGTGTAGTGCAAGGACTTTCTCCCTACTGAAGTGGGTACAGCTTTACGATAAAGTTTCCCGACAATTCCTGCGGCTAGGAGTTGCTTGAGATTAATCTCTCCACTCTATAGGGCGAAGAAAGTTTTTCCCCAAGCAGTCCCGTACTTCTCAAGCAGTTTAGTATTTCTACAAAGAACTACTGTATATGATTTTCTGCCAACAAGCTTGATCATCACCATCGCCATGATAACCATTATCGACGCTTATTTTTGGTTCAGTGAAAAACGGAGGCCTAGCTATCCCTGCGATCTCCAGTTACCCTTTTCATTACTACTGACGTGGCTAACAACAATATGTAATCATCTTTCATGTCAACTGTAGTGACGGAGGCCTAGCGATGTCCCGTTGTCTCAGTCGCGTATCAACCAACTACATGCAGTATACCTTAAAATTTCTCAGCACTTGATTCGTCGGCTGCCATTGCGTTTCCCTTACCTTCGCACAGACTTCTTTACTAAAATATGCGGCTCCTGTGTTCGTCAAACAATTGTGCCTATTCGAAATTATAACACCATTGTTTTTCTTTCGTTTTACTACTACTACTACTACTACTACTACTACTACTACTACTACTACTACTACTACTACTACTACTACTACTACTACTAATAATAATAATAATAATAATAATAATAATAATAATAATAATAATAATAATAATAACAATAATAGTTCGACAGGGACACTTAAGACTGATTACGTGCGAGAATGCGAAAGCATTATGCCGTCTGTAGCCCTCGGAACGTCATGAACGCGATCACTCTATACTTGTGACGTGGCGCCACCTCCTCCCCATTGGCAGCACCGTCGCGTGCCCAATGACGCACGCAGGTTTAGTCAGTCAGATGGCTGCGACGTGACGCGTGCAATGACGCACACACTACGCGCAGCTTTCGTCAGTCGGAGCCACCGTGGCGTCGGGGAAACGTGCTCGTCTCGCGTCCCGAGGGTCCCTGGTTCGACTCCCACCCAGCCCGAAACGCACCAAATTTTCGTTCCAAAGCCGTTAATTTACTGTATCTACAGGAACCTCCCTGAGAAATTTGACGTCAGTGCGACTATTTTTCTGACGTCTTTTTTTTTTCTTTGCGCCGTCGGCCATTTTCGGTACCATCTTTCGGTCACGCCGACTACGTCGGATTTTCCCGTGGTGGGACATACAATGCTTTCACATTAATTCTACTTGATGCAGTAAGGTCTCGTTACGCCGTAGCGTCCATAAATCACTACACAAAAGACGAACTGCCCTATGGAAGGGTCCAGGTCACGCAGTTGGAGGACTCCAGAAGACACATGTCTTCTTGCGGGCAAGCAGAAGAAGTTCTCTTACAGCGACCCTCCTCGCGAAAAGACTTGAAACCTTTTGGGCGTCTTCGTGGGCCAACCGGACAACCTTGTCAGCGAAGTGGTTGTCGACGATGCCGCAGTGACCCAAGAGCCAATGAAAGATGGTGTCGTTAACTTCTTCCGGAGAACGATGGTTAATTTCACTTACGTTGGATACCATCTGCTCTTACGCTTCCTGACGTAAAGAAAGCTAGACGTTGTGAAGAGTTGCTTTATAGTAACAAAACACGACCCATTTATGTGGTTGTTCAGCAGTGACATAGTGAGCAAAGTAATAATTACACCCGCCTAGATCCAGGATATGAAAAGTCATGAGCGTAAAACACGAACGCCAACTATCCACTGAAAGGTAATTACGCCAACGAAAAAGAAGGAAGAAACAAAGACTACCTACGCGTGTTCATGGGAAGACAACGCCAACCCGTCAATAGATATCTACCCAAATAGATGGATCAAAACAGCATATACACTTCTGCATGCACGTGGGACGACTGTCGACTTGTGTTACATGACATTCGCTTTGGTGTCTGTTGAAAGAAATATGGTACGATGTGTTTGATTTTCTCACTCCGGATGTCGCTTTAGAAGCAGTATCTTCATGCTTGCAACTTTCTTTTGGTGTACTACAACTTGTTATTTTTTTGTGAACGCCCATGACAAACCTTCTTTTTTTTTTTCGTGGAACGAAGGGTATAAAAATGTTTGTCGTTTGAAACTACTGAAACGTCGTAGCTGAAGGAGCTGACGGTTTCTTTTGTCCTATATTTCACCTCAGCAACTCCGGGATTTGCAGTGAAAGCTATGGGTTTTGTCAACCAACCAGAAAAGAGAACCAGAAGAAGGGCTCGTCAATTGTCCCTCTCTGATGTCACCCTCCTCACGACGCCGACTGAATGAAAGCTTCACGGAGGGTTTAGTAGCGCACATTGGGCGAGGCCTCCTCTCCGTTACTGATTGGCTGACGCTACAGTCAAGTGACAAGATGGTACGGAAGACAATATGGTTCATCTGACATCATGGAGGGATCCGACGGTCTCCAAAATAATAGCAGATATCCCACCATAGGCGGTGAAGTGATACCTCTCCTCTAGGTTGTGCTGCAAACAAATACTCCGTGGTAAAAGCATGGTCTCCGAGACATCCAGGGCACAGGGAGCTTGCGCGCGCTGTCCAGTGTTCGGGCTATGGTAGAAGCCGATGCGGAAGCTGTATAGCGCTCTCTGATACTTGATACTTGGCCGATAAATGAAAACGCTCACCCCGTTCGTTCTCGTATGGCTGCCGTTGGAGACTGAGCTAGCAGACAACGCTGCGACGCTGAGCTTTCGTGACCTGCAGGCACGGGCGCTTGTGCTGTCACGCTCCTAAAAATTACGTAACATCAGTTTTTGCTTCCAAGCTGAGATCATATAGTATTTGGGAACACATTATAGAAAAGTTGGATACCTTAGACGGTGCTACATACTACAGCCGCTTGAGTTTTCTAGAAAGCTTTCATCTTAGCGTTTCGAATTTCATATAAACTTAAAGGCTGCAGATGAATTCATCGCATAAATTCCTGTATATAAAACCTGGAGTCAGAATCTAATACAAGGCTGTAGGTCATTTCGACACAGGACTACACTCATGACGTTCATGTTGAGTCTGGAACGACTCCGCGATTGTAATGACTGATCGCTTGGCCTTGTTACAGTGAACCTCCATGTAAGACATACATCTTACGTATTGTGAGAAAGTTCGCTGTTGAGCAATATTTGGCGCATGGCGTTTAGAACGAAAATTGCACACAGTCACGCTACAAAACAGAGAAATAATAACCTCGCTTTCTCTAGCACTCTTACCCCAAGCTCAGCGTTCACTATTATTTGTTTACACTGATAACTTTGGTAGCAGCACATGTGACCGAAACAGATTTCTTTATGCAGCTTTACATTTTCGCACTAAGTGAAACGGAATAGCCAGGGCCCGGAGGCGTACTCTGGACGTGTTCTCAGACGATCACTTTCGGCGATACTATCGAGTTCGCGTGGCGTAGCGTTCAACCAGCCATTCAGCTCATCCCATTTTGCGCAACCATCCAATCAGCATGCGCCTGATGGCCGAGGCGATAGCATCGCCGTAAGTGATCGTCCCAGAACACGTCGCGTACTTCCCACCTACTGTTAGATATGGCGCCATTTCCTGAGGCTACTTCGAGTTCCCCAAACCACTTCGAAACGCAGCACAGCTAATTGAGGAATGCAGAAGCAGGAAAGCACATTCCAGAGGAGCGGCCGAGCAAACAAGTTGAAGGCAACAAGTTCACGTGCCAACAAGTTCGTACGCCGCCGGGATTAGAAGGGGGGCTCGGACAATGGAGCATGAGCAGCCCTCCCCTTCTCCTCGTTAGAAGAAGTGCATTGCCAGTCTGCGAGGCAAGACCGCAGAGAGCCGCCACGTGTGACACCGCGACACGGGCGCCTACCATTGGCTGAAAATGGCGTCATCTGAGCGGACTCTCCTATTGGTCAAACATGACGTGACTTACAGTGCTCGAAGGGTTTATAAGAAGCCTTCCAGAGAGACCTGAGCATTCTGGAGCAGTCCCTGATTCCCTGATTCAGCTCTCTCGAACTTCTTGCCGCGGGCCGCAGCGTCCGAGTTGCTGCCGGCCCGTAATGACTGTACGACTGTTAATTGACGCTCACGTCCCTGTACATAATGTAGAATAAATACTCCCAAGTTTGGTTTTCATCCCGAACTCCGTCCTTCAACCCCTACACTACCCACCATGACTTCGCGCGCTGCGCGACGTCACTGATCACAAAACTATTTCCGAATATATCTCTATTGTGTTGCCTCCTTCCTTATTGCAGCTACGAACTGCGACGCTCTCTTTTTGTGCCATGTTTGTGGCGCTGGTTCAAGCTTTCAATATTTACCAACCTGGCCAATACGCGACCCTCCGGGGACGCCAAATTTCCCCAGCGCTCTCACGCCTTGGCACACCGCACGAACACCGGGGTGCTCCCTGGCCCGGGCTCTTCGACCAGAGGCCGTCTCGCTGCCGTCTGGCGGCTCTCTGCGTGACGGATAGCGCTGCTTGAGGAGCGCAGGCCCACCGAGCGGCAAGCGAGGCCGCAAGCCGGTCGCTCCTCCCTCGCGGAGGAGCCGGCGCTGCTGCGTTGGACTCGGCCCAACCCGTTTCCGGCGCGCGCGCTGCCGCCTCCAGCGCCGCCAGCCGCCCTGCGTCGCAAATAACTCAGTCACTGTGTCGACAGCGACTGCGCGCGGCCGTCGCGAGAGACCGCACGCTCTGCTGCCGCCGACTTGGCTCGCACCCTCGCACCGAGAGAAGCTACACAAACCGGACCTCGGGGCTGGACCATGCACCCGCAGTTCACCTGCTGAAGCACCTGTGCGCCGCAGCCCCGTCTCCGCACCTGCCGCAAACCCCCCTCTTCTGGGTCGTCGTGCAGCAGGGGTGAAAGCGCTCCCCTCACCGGCACCCCATCCTCGGGCTACCCCCCACAACCTTCCTTTCTTCGGCTCTTTTGAAAAGAGCGCCCCCCGCTACATCCGACCAGGGATTCGCCCCACCGCCGCCACAGGACCCCGCCGCCGGCTTTCGCCTTGTCCCACTCGACTTCGCGTTTGGTGCTAGATTTGCCGTTTTGTGTGTGAATGCCACCGAGCGGCCTACTGCTGCCGTTGCGTGAGTGTTGTTGTCGTTCCTGCTGTTGCCGCTGCCGCCGCCGTTTTGCACTTGTGTCGCGCTGTTCTTGAGCAGAGAAAGCAGCGAGAGAAAGTCCCAGCTCTGTGATGCATCGTCCTGTGCGCTGGGCAGCCGTGCCGGCGAACCACGGTTCGGCCTGAGCAGTACTACTCCCCGCGCCCGTGGCGAGCGCGCGTCGTCTGCTACGGTGTGGTGCTGGTGTGGCGTTCGAATCGCACGCCTTTTGGCTCTGTCTCGCGCGCGGCATCCGACGGAACCGGCTGAACCATGATCATCTCCAAGGATCTGTTCATCCTCGGCGACGAGTATCTGACCATGCCCAGGCAGGACAAGTATACCGTCTGCTCAAACAGGAGGTCAGTGGTCTCTCCGCCTTTTCCTTTTTTTTTTTCTGTGTGTGTGTGTACTCCTGTTTCGTTTTTCCAACAAACGCTCTCACTGAGCCTAACGAGCACACCATGTCTTGGCTGTATTTGATCGGAGTTTGACCTCTTTTTTTTTGTCCAGCAGGTTTCTGTCAGGTAATCTCGTGTCGTATAAAAACAGAGGTAACCTTTCGCGCACGTGGATGTCCGTCGTGTTTTGACGTTTCTCAACGCGCGCGCGCGATGGCTGTGCTTTGAAGGGGGGGGGGGGATGCTTTCCTTTATTCGGGGGGGGGGGGATGCTTTCCTTTATTCTCGCTGTTACTGAGTATTTCCGCTAACGGAACATCCTCCGAAACGGAAAGCTTTCATGCTTGTTCAGCACTTGCTATCATTAGTAAGACGTGCCATGCGAGAGCATTACGATTAACTTATTTACGTCGGTGCAAGTTACTCGCATACATACGATTCCCGCGCTTGTCATTGGGGATAATTTTATTTTTTATTAGTTTAAAAGTTTCTCAACGTGATTGCTTATGGTTGCCCTTACTGCCGCCCGAAGGAGGCCGTCTTGGAGGCCACCGAATGTTTGCGCTTTTCTAGAGGGAGTCAGCTGTGACTGTCCCTAGCACATACCTCTATTTCAGCCGCGCGCACTGCACGATTTGGCGTCTTTTTGCTCCTGCATCAGCAACCCATGCGAACGACATGCACTGAAAGATAGAAAGAAAAAAAAAATTTCCTCCGATAGTACACTGCCCTACGGCGGGAGGTTTCACTGCCCTCTCTCTCCTCCATCTCTCTTCCTCCTTTCCCTTTCATCCCCTCCTCCGCCATCGCCGCACCGTCGGCTGTGTCGGCGCGCAGACTGAGTTGCACCATCCCCTCCCCTCTGCGTTCTTCATCTTTAGCTGCTCCACCTCCTCCTCCGAAGCCCCTCTTTGTTGTTTATCTCGATTTGTCTCTTTTATTTTTGCTCTTGCGGGTGGAGGGGTTTTCTAGCTGCAGTACACACAGAGCTCTTGCGTTGCTGCTCGGCTGTTCGCGTCACGTTCATCCCCTCCCCCGGCACCTCTTCCTCTTTTTCTCGGCTCCTCAGCGAGAGAGGCGCGCCCAGCCTTTCGAACTTGACTCCCCCGGTCGCAGATAACGCCTCGGGCGGCAGTACCTTACCGCGTGTGCACGCGTGGCAAGGATTTTTTTTTCCGTTCAAGGTGTCACGTTGGCTGCGTCTCGGTTTCGTCGGTGATGTACCTACTCGTGGAAGCGCCGTAAGTACAGCTACACGCACAGTTCCCCCCTCTTTTTTTTCTCTCGTTTTGTTTTGTCCCCGTGCTTTTAGATCTTCCGTTTGCCTCTTACGTGAGCTCGTTGACAACTTGCTCCCTGTTTTGCTTTCTTCAGACTTTCTTTTTTTTTTTTTTTGAGAACTGGCTGCCAGGACATGTGAGGGAAATGTTCGCGTAATCTGCCGCAACTGTCTCGTTCAAGGCCGATCTCCGATACCGCGATGTTAAAAGGAGCAGTTAGCACCGGTGGACTCCATCCTAAGAAATGATCCAGCCCAGTGTTACCCATCCTCGATGACTTGTCTAGGAGCGTCCCCTTCAAGACGAAATGACCGAAGGCAAGTGATATGTTGGGGAGTTCTCGTCTTCGTCTTTCTGACCGAGCAGCCTGCGCGTCTCAGTGGTGGGCAAGCCACGGTTTGGGATGCCCGCACAATCGCGGCAACATGGTGCAGCAGCTGATGCTGCGTCGAAATTGCGCTTGAAAACAACTTGTAGCTGCCAGCCGCCGACACACGTTAATTTTTTTTTATAACCTCACCAAAAACAACGCGCCTTTCCGAGGCACAACGGCATGCATGAACTTGACTTAAAGCGTCAGCACCTCTCTCCAAATCGGCATGAGCCAGTGTGCCTGCCAGTAAGTGGCTGCTATGCTAATTGAACGTGCTCAACTTTTTTTTTAGTGCTGGTTGGTTTTTACTGCTCTATGGGAATGACGGCAGTGGGGGTAAAAAAAAAATGAAACAACAAACAACCGCCGGTCTCGCGAATTACGGAGTCCCTTAAAACGAACTAAGCGAGGAACTGCTATATATAAGAACATAAAGCTGCATGAGGCGTAGCGAATGGCACGGAAAGGCGGGCGTACAGAGTACATACAGAGGAAGAACGAAAGCGTTTGTCCTTCTCCTTCTTGTGTCCACGTATTATACGGTCGTCCGCACTTCAATCTATAACGCCCGAGCACTGAGCCGCGGAGCGCTATGCAATGAAATGACCTGTATAATGAAGGAATCATTTTGTCCCGGTTTTATCGTTCTACCTTTACAACGTAGTGACTTGTATAACGAATGATTTTGGACTCCCCGAGCGCTTCGTTGTAACGACGTTCGACTGTAAGCAGTGCTCGCGCGGGGAGGGTCTTGTGGCTTGGGCTGGTCACGAGCATGACCTGTCAAACCACTCAGCAACGCGCAGACACGGATTTCTTTGCGTCGCAGCGCAGTGATGCAGTGCTCTTAAACAGAAGTGTCGCGGACTGTGTGTACGCCTGCCTTTCCGCATCGTGAAATGCTATATAGTATATAGCAGCAGTGACGGCGTTGCTCGTGCTCCGTCGAACATCCGCTCGTTACTGTGGCGTGTGCATGGTTGGCTAATCTTCGCCGCCCGCCCGCTTGCTTGTTTTGTAGTTTCCGCCGCGGTGCCAGACTTGCCGGCTGGCTTGCACCTGCTGTGCACCGCCTGTGACGTGCGCGGGCTGACCGCGAAGCCGCCGCGCGAGTCGTCGTATGCGCGTCTTTCGAGGCCGGCCTCGGCGGCACGACTGGTGAGACGGGGCCTACTTGGACGCAAAGCGAGCGTTTTTTTGTGCTGCGAAATGCAGCGCGCTTTAATCGCCGCAGGCAAGCAGGCAGGCAGGCAGGCGGGATGAGCCTCACTTATTCTGCAGCTGCCGCCGCCGCCGCTGAAGCAGTATGCGATGAATTCCTCGGGTATCGGCCTGCAAAACAGGCCGCCCGTTTCTTTCTTTCTTTCTTTCTTTCTTTCTTTCTTTCTTTCTTTCTTTCTTTCTTTCTTTCTTTCTTTCTTTCGTTTTTACCTGTCCCATGCAGAAGGATATTTCTTCTGCACTCGTGAGTGATGATTGGGGAGTTGTGAGAAAGCAGAGCTTAAGTGGGAAGGGGTTCATCGCGGAGTGGTTCCTAAATGGAGAGTGCGGTTCATGTATATAGTAAAAGAAACAAGGTTCTCACTTATGAAAATTGCATTTTTAACCGGTCCTACAGAACTTTTCCTTAAGTTGTGTATATATATATATATATATATATATATATATATATATATATATATATATATATATATATATATATATATATATATATATATATATATATATATTGCGTGCTGTCTCTCTGATGTCTCTCTGATGCGCGTGTTCAACGAGAGCTGGTTCCTTCTCCGGTTTGCATCTACATGCAAGGCAGGCAGGCGGTCGCCTCTCACTACCTGCCATACACGAGGCGTGCCCGGGAAGAGAAATTTGGGGCGCACGGAGAATACACGCTCGTCAGTGCTCTTCCTCCGTCTCTCGATAAACCTTCGTTTCTTGAAAACGCCTTCGTATTTGCGTTCCGTTTTCGGATCGCCTCGTATTTGTAATTCAGCGAGATGCTTCGCACTCCGCGAACGTGGTCACCTGAGCGGCCAGGAGTTGGGCGCGTCAGCAGAGTGCGAACATATTCGATCTGGTGGAGAACGAAACACACGTGGTTAAATTGACATTGCGCAGTATCATTTTTTTATTTTTATTTTTTTTAGGGGGTGGGGGAAGGGGCATTCTTTTGCATCACGTCCTTTGCTGTCACCTAGGCAGAGTTGACAGCACCTCCCTGGACGCCATCAGCGAGGAAGAAAGATGTGTGAGTCGGTAGCACTGTCTTGATGATGATTCTGGAAACGTAGCGCTTGTTTGTATGCCTTCTTCATATTTCTACTCGTCTCGATTGTTTCTTTGCGTTTCTTCTTCTTTTGCGTTAGGCACCACTTCACGTGTCGTACCGGCAAGGTTGTCGCTCGTTCTCCCAGCGTTCGCGTGAACACGCGTGGCATCGTTTTCCACCAGGGTACAACTGTTCAACGACGACGAGCGCTCATGAAAAAGATAGAGGAAAAGGTGACTGGGATTCACGTGGATGTAGGCACCGGACATCAAAAATAATTGTCTTTATTCCTGTATACCCTTTCTGCTGCTCTGCTCTTCCGTATTCTAGCAGCGCGAGACACGTGACAACAAAGCAGACGACGCGACACAGACCCCCCCCCTAGCTCCGAATCGCACGTTGCTGCGTAAACACGCAAACCGCGGGGCTTGCCCCGAGCGTCTGTCTCTCTGCCTACCGTACACATGTACATCCTCGGCGGCGAACAGGTCAAGCGGTCGCCGACGTTACCTGCTGCCACCGATCGCAGGAGCTTCGACATCTTTTCGCCAGATGTGACGCGTCGCGGGCCGCCTCTTGATGTTGGGAGCGCGCTTCTGTCAGCTGGGACTGGTTTGCTACGCCTTCGGCCCGTCTACCCCGACCGACTGCCGGGGAGGCCCATCTGCGGTTTCTGCAGTTCTTTCAGGGAACTGCTTTATCGGTTCCTTCCGAACGAACGTTGACAATTGCGGTTTTCGCGGTTTCTCCACGTTGGGCGGCAATTTGTCGCTTCTCACAACTTGCCGCTTCTCACAGTGGCGCCATGTGACCGAGGGGTCGTTAGGGAGACGCGCTCTTTACAGGCATCTGGGGAGATCGCGGCAGAGAGTATATAGCCGACGTGAGGAGGTCGGCGAGCTACGGTATCTGGCAGACGCGTTTTTCGCTCTGTTCTTCGCGAGTGCCCGCAGTTGTTCGGACGTGTACAGGCGCGTCTTGCTGTAGCCACCGACTCATGGCGACCGAGCTTCTCACCTTGTCTTCGACTTCCTTGCCGGATCTGCTGCGTCGAGCCCGTGGTTTGGACCACTCTGAGTAAGCTCCGTGAATATTGTTCAAATGATTTATTTCCTTTACGTACTGCTCCCGTAGGAACTGCGTGAGCGCATAGCGCATCGGTTGCCCGCCTTGGAAGCGCGTCATCGCTTCCAAGACGGGCGACAGATGCTGCCTGTTCGCGGACGAATTGCTTCGGCGTTATTAGCCGGCTGAGCTATAGCAGAGTTGCTGCGGAAATATGGGCGGCTTCTCGTAATCATTTTCTTCTCACATCATTTGTATAGATCAACAGATATTACGGGGCGACCTTACGAAGCGTAGATGCGCTGCGTGAATATTTGAACAGTCGTGCTTATGAAACGTCTTTGAACACCTCGAGTTTCTTTAACGCACACCTACATCAACGCAGAAGATCGCTTTTGCATTCCGTTTTCTACCCGAATGTGCCCGGCCGGGTATCGCACCTGCGACCCCGCGTTTCAGCAGACTGCATGGCGCTGACTGACAGTATGCGCTGACTGACTAAACCAGTCGGCGTTGTTAGCCACGCAGCGCTTCGTCTCAAGCGCATGAATCGTCGTTCATCATTCGTCTCATCGGGATCGCTCGCTCTTGCGACGCCTTGATACATGTAGTCCGACCGTAAAGCCCAAATGCAGGTCCCGACCTTCGACCTTTCGGCCCGCGCGCGCGACTCGCCTGTATACCGTGCCTGAGCGTATATATCTTTCGACTCTGCCGGACCTTATCGGTTCAGTGCACCGAGCAAGAAGGCGGGAGGAGAGCGCGCCTCCGAGGAGGAGTCGCTCTCGCCTCGCCAGAAAGCGCGGCGCACCGCTTCGATAAGCCGCCGCTCTGCGCGGAGCCCTTCGGGACGCTCGTTTCGCCGCAGCGATGGATTGACCGGCCCGACCGGGCCCGGCGGGACCGCGCGAGAAAGATCCCGGCGTTGCACTGCTGCGTGTATAAAGAGCGTGGTTAGGGCTGTGCCCTTCGGTTTACGGCGACGTCGATGGACACGCCCTCTTCTCCCGTTCGGAATCGCTCTTTAAACCGAAAACTTTCGTTCCTTTCCTCTTTCGCCCACCTTGCGGGCCCGGCCGCTGTCTTGACGAGTGGACAACCGGGGCCACTGGCTGTGTGCAACGGGGCATGGGCCCCTTTCTTGGGCAGTGCCCCCGGGTACGGTACGTGCCGCTATGACACAAGAGGTGTCGAGAAGCCTTAAATCTATTTAGATGTGTGTCGTACTCGTCTGCGCATACACCTTTCATCGCTATTCTTTCCACCGACAAGCGTCACACGCCGATCGCCTTCGTCACACACAGTCAACAGCTGTGGTCGCGGTCACGGGATATACTGCATGTTAAAGTCGGCTAACACAAACTAGCTTCGTGTCACTTAGATTCCAAGATTACGTTCCACTTACCTGCTCTTTTTTTATTTTCCTTTTCTTTTTGCTTGAATGGAATTTTACGGGCTCCGTCGCCACATCTTCGTGACGTCACACTCTCTGGCTTGTCTAAATTTGGCGTCTAATCGACCTCTCTCAGAGGACTGGCCGGGTGACGAGTCGAATCGGAACGTGTATGGTTGCTAACGCGATCACCGGCCGCGCCTGCACGCTTTTCGCAGCCTCCAGACAGCTGCCTCCTTGACCTTCACTCTGGGAAAAAGATGGAAAAAAAAAAAGGCGCGCCGCGTTTTATGGCTAACTCCACAAGTGCATTCACGATAACTTCGCGCGCCACACTTCTTCCATCGGACAACTCCATTTATATTCCACGCGGGACCGCGCGTAACTTTTGGGTCACGCAGCCTTTTCCAACAGCATTTTCTCTCTAGTTCTTTCTTCTTTTTGCTCCCCTTCGGCAGCTTATCGCGTTATTGAAGAAGACCAGCGGCACGGGGTTGGCAGGGGGTGGAAGAGGAGGGGAGCGCTCTCATTCTCGCCACTTCTTGAGCCGTCACTTCCAAGTGTCGCTGCGGCGGAGGCGATGTTCGTGCTGGCGTCTTTCGCTAGCGCCAAAAAGGAATCTTTGACAGTGTATAGACATTCTTTAGGCGTGTTGTTTTTTTTTTTTCGGGTGTCCATACGTTGTTTTTAAACGCGCCGTGGGCTTCACTTTAGGAACACATCGTTAACAAGGAAAACTTTCGTTTCTTTCCTCTTTCGCCCACCTTGCGGGCGGCCGCTGTCTTGACGAGTGGACAACCGAGGCCACTGGCTGTGTGCAACCGGGTATGTGCCCCCTTTCTTAGGCAGTGCCCAAGAAAGGGGGCACTGCTGGTGTCATTGCGGTGGATGCTGGTGGCATTGCGGTGTCATTGCGGTGGATGATGGTGGCATTGCGGTGTCATTGCGGTGGATGCTGGTGGCATTGCGGTGTCATTGCGGTGGATGCTGGTGGCATTGCGGTGTCATTGCGGTGGATGCTGGTGGCATTGCGGTGTCATTGCGGTGGATGCTGGTGGCATTGCGGTGTCATTGCGGTGGATGCTGGTGGCATTGCGGTGTCATTGCGGTGGATGATGGTGGCATTGCGGTGTCATTGAGGTGGATGCTGGCGGCATTGCGGCAGCAGCCGCGACAGTTGGGGACGCGACGCCGAGCACGCTAGCTCGGCCGTCGCTGCGTGCCGCCGCAAAATGTCTTCGTGCGACGCGAAATGCGTGCACCCGAGGAGCCTACTCGCGGCTGAATACACTGCGGCATATAAACGCTGTTGCGGCCACCGTGGAACGGTGTACAGCAGCGGCTGCTTGACTTTTGTGAAAGCATTGGCTTATATTCGACACACACACATACATACATACATACATACATACATACATACATACATACATACATACATACATACATACATACATACATACATACATACATACATACATACATACATACATACATACATACATACATACATACATACATACATACATACATAGACAAAGAGGGAAGCATACATAAACAAGGAAAGAGGTAGGAGAAGCAGGAGAGCCGTAATCAGGACTGATCCCGATTTACTATCGTACACTGGGACAAGACAAACTGGAATGTGCATCACTTCCTCAGAAGCAATCATGCAGTCCAGGTGAGTTGAAAAATATCAACCGCGTTTTGTTGCTTTTCCTGCTCGGAAGTGCGCGGCGTCATTTGTCTCCAGAGGTTGCGTCTCATTGATGAACGGTCTTCCACCGATGGTTCTTACACCTATATGACTGAAGCTTGTGCGTAGGGCTGACTGTTGGTATTGAAATTACGGGGAGTCACGCAGTTAGCGTTCCGCGGTTTCCTTATACACCGAAGTCCACCTCGGCAAAGCGTCGCATATCGGGAGCTGTCAGCCTGTAGCGGCCTCCTCGGAGCCATCTTTCTTCCTTTTTTTCCTGGAGCCACTGACATAGCCGCAGCAGCGTGTGTTCTTCCTTACCTTAAAAACGAAGCGCGAAAGAAGCAAAAAAAAGTAAATCGAAGGAAATAAATCCCAAAAAACGGAGCAATATACGGTGTTTGCAGGGTGCAACCACTGCACATAGCCGTTCGTAAAAACTCGCATCCTCCTGCTTCACGTCACACCGCGTGCGCGCGGTGTGACGCGCACGCGGTGAGGACTAAGTGGTGAGGACTTGTGGGCACGTTGTACGTTCGTCAACTCTCTCCACTCTCGAGCTTTCTCCGACGGTTGCGGCAAAAAGCAGCAGCAGCAACGGAGACGGCAGCTCAGCTGCCCGACTGGTTTCCGCGCTCGCGGGCCCTCGAGTCAGGCGCGATCGCGACTCTGCGGTGAGCGGTCGAACAGCAACGCTTGCTCGTCTGAGTCGAAGCTTTCGTCGCGACGCCGTGTGTATTGTACGTTGCTGAAATTTGGCGACGCTCGCTCGTATTCGCAGATTCAAGAGGAATTTATTCTGGTAGTTTCGCGTGCTAGAACCACGATCTCGTTATGAGGATCATCGTACAGCCCGCGCGACTCCGGATTAATTTTGACCAACTGGGGTTCTAACGCGCATATGAACCTAATTAACATGCGCGAGCGCTGTTGCATTCTGCCCCAATGGGGATGCTGACGCCGCGGCTAGGAGCGAACGCGCGAGTCAGTGGCGGCGGCGACGTAGCCGAACAAACGAGCACAGCGAAAGATGAAAGCGAACGCGGAGCGAAGCGGGGGATGAAAGAAGCGAGAAGGAAAGCGGAGGGGAGGGCGCAGCGGTGCCGTGAGGCGGGAAGCGGAGGAGGGTATGGCGAAAGCAAAGCGTATTTGTTCACTATAGCGAAAGTGTTAAAAGTGTACTGCGGAGACGATTGCTACGAGATGGCGCCAGTGTAGCGCTCGTCGTCTGCTGCTGCTGCTGCTGCTGCTGTGAATCGCGCCCACGCGTCACCAATGCACTGGATCTCGCAATCTCCAGATTAGCGAGGCATTCGCGCCGCACTTCGTCCATTTGCAACGTGCCGCATGAGGCAGACTGTCCGCACCAGCAACATTTCGCGAAATGAAAACACGTTAGAGTTGCGCTCAAATTTCGCATTATGGAGTATCGTAATCGTCGGTGAATTTTTTTTTTGTCTTCGACTTTTTCTGCACTGAATACAAGTACGGGGCTGCGAAAGAAAGGAAGATGGCCTCGGACAGCTTTACGCTGGCTACGTAGACCAAGGATGGATTGCCTAAAAGTATTATGCCAGACGTTTCTGCATACTTCAGCTAACATCCCTCTCGCGCTTTGTCCTCGGCTCTTGACTGGAGCTCGTCGATAAGTATTTCTTCTTTATTATAATCATGTCACCCGCCGTGGTGGTTTTGTGGCCGCGGTGTTCTGTGCGCTATCGAGCGTAAGGTCGCTGGTTCCGTTCGCTGATGTAGCAGCTGCATTAACATGGGGGCGTAAGTCCAAAGTGCCCCTGTACTTGGGTATACGTGCGCCTTTTATAACCTTGAGGAAAGAGACGTTGTCGGAACTAATCTGGAGTCCTGCACTATACGAAGTACTTCTGCGGAACTTTTAACCCCGCGAATGAATGAATGAATTTACCTCTCTGTATGTCTATCTGTCTGTCTACGGTCTGTCTCTAGCTTTTGTACTGTCCAGTCTGTATAAAATATTCTTTAGATTACCTTGACAGTCTACATCATTATGTGGTAGCGTACATGATGAATGAAAGAACGAAGGAATGAATTAACGAGACACTTGCCTCTTTTCCATACACTGCGCTTTTCCGGCACACGTCAGCGTGATGTTTCGAATTCGTGCGATGAGGCTGCCCCTCGGGACGCAATCTCCAATGAGCGGGGGCTGCTTACACATGCGCGACTGGTCCGAAGATCTGTGGCCCTCGCCGTTGCGTAACTGTGCAGTTCTTCGCCACCACCAGCGGGTGCGTGGAAAAAAAAAAAAGAACGGAGCGGGTTGGGGGAAAAACAGCTGGCGGAGCTATATAGCGTCGGGGATGACTGCGTCGACGTCAGCGGAGCGCCCGACGTCCGCGCCGTCAGTGTACACTGCAAGCACCTCTCTCTCTTTCTCTCTCTCTCTCTCCGCTGTGCCGACGCGGCGCTGTCACTGGCGTGTTTATCTGGCGCCGCTGACACGCGCGCCCTTGGAGTGCGGTAATGTGTGCAGCCAGTGCTGGCGAATGGCGCGCGCACTTCCCTGGTTGCGTTTGTGCCGCTGACACGGGAGTAATTGGAGATTGCTGGGAGAAATATTCCTCCGGTGGAATAAAACACAATGCCAATCAATCAATCAATCAATCAATCAATCAATCAATCAATCATAGTGCGTGCTGACACCTCGCAGCCCCGTGCATTAGTCTGTGGGTATAGTCGCGATCACCGCTGATTTGACTCCGCTCTGTGGCCAGCTACGGCTGTGTCGCCTGGAGTGAAAAATTTAAATTTTTGTTGTAATTCAGTCGCTACCACATATTGCTGTTTCGGGAATGGACGTGACGCGAATATTCATGTCTCCGAGCGCGCGCCTTCTTGAAATAGATAGCGAGCGAGCATCGAAGAGAGCCAGAGAGAGAGAGAAGGAAAGAAAATATAAAGACTGCAAGGTTGCAAGCCACTCCGCTCTACTGATATATATATATCCTTCGTTTCAGCGCTCCCTTCTTTCTCCTCGTGCGCCCGCGACCGGGCTTGCACATAATTTCCCTTGGACGCACGAAAACCCGGTCGGCCATGAAAAGGCGCGCCTGCACTGCTGCCTTCACCGCGTGCTCACTGTTTTTCGGGCCGTCTCTCGAAGCAGCCTCGCGCTAAAATATATGCGCGTATTCGAGTAGCCCCTTGCGACGTCTGATCCAATCTCTTGTCGACGTATCGTCCCGCTGAGCGTTGTTGTGCCATCACCACAAGCCCGGATTCCGAATCTGCAAGATGCAGAATCTATCCTGCGAGCGCCCTAATTCTCCCTTCACCAGTCAAGATGCTGAGCCGTCAGGCAGCGGGGTCCTGCGGGAGAAGCCTCGACGAGCCGCATGTTTGGACGTGCCAGCGTGTGCCAGACAGCCCGGCGCCGCACCTCCCTTTGCCTGGAGGTCACCGCGCGCGCGAACTTTGAAACGGGTGGCCAGCGCGGTCGCTGGTTGGACTCCTCGGACGACCGTCGTGTGCTGACTTTGTATTGGGCCGTTTGCGTGACAATGGTTCCTCGGGGATTATAAAAGAAGCGACGCGCCACCTCGAAAACAGGATCCGCCGACCCACCGGGAGACAGTGTCGCTCCCGACTGGGGTGAGATGTGTCAAGCGTTTTCGCCGGACGTCGTCGTGCGAGAACAGTCGCGTTTGTTGTGAGCACTCGGCCCCAGTGCCGACCCGTTCCTGTCCTGTATGATAACCTGTATATAATGTATAAAGTCCCTTTTGTTATTCTCATCGACGCCAGGCTCGGAGTCTTCGCTACCAACGCTCTGTCACGAAACGGGTGACGAGCGCTACGGGACCACAAAGCCGTAATCGTGGTGCAGCGGTGCAAGTTCGTAACACTGGCGGCACCGGTTGGATGTCGTAACACTGGATGGCAGCTACGGGATTGACCGGCATCAGCTACCTCGGCGCGGTGAGTGCCTGAAGTTTACCTCAAACACCAGACTTTCTCTGACACAGGTTATAGTAGCTTAGGGAAGGATTTGGTGTTGCATTGTGATAACCTTGTGTGTTTCAAGCCTAGTAAGAGTGTTTTGAAAACCAGGGGATGCTGAGGGGGTAAACAGGGCAGTGTGTGAAATACTTGCATATGTCTTACTAGTAGTGTTATAGTAGCGTACGGCAGGTATATTCAAAAAGGGTAAACAGCAGGAGGACAGTGTGAACGATGGAGAAGTACAAGGTGAAGGAACTTCTCGAAATTTGTGAGGAGTTGGGCATTGAGTTGGGCTCAACCAAAAGAAAGAATGCGATCCTTGAGGTCATGAGGACTGGGGACGTAACGGCTGAGGAAGCCGCAGAGGCCTGGGCGGATATCAATGAACGTCGGGAAAGGGAGGAGAAGGAACGTTGCGAGCAGGAAAGGAGAGAAAAGGAACTTCGCGAGGAGCAAAAGCAGGAAAGGAGAGAAAAGGAACTTCGCGAGGAGGAAAAGGAGGAAAGGAGAGAGAGGGAGCGACGTGAGCACGAGCTTAAAATGAAAGAGTTGGAGATCCGAAATAACTCGCCGGCGCCTAGTCTCACTTCTAATGTTCCAAGAATACGCGATCAACTTCCACCCTTTGTCGTCGGAGAGGATATGGCCAAATACCTCGTGAAATTTGAGCACGTGTGCGAACGGAATAGCATTGAGCGATCCCTTTGGGCACAGAATCTGTTAGCGTTGCTTCCTGGGGAGGCATCAGACGTAATAACTTGCTTATCGAAAGAGGCGTTTGAGAGCTACAGTGATGTGAAGGAAGCGCTACTGCGGAAGTACAAATTGTCGCCCGAAGCTTTCCGGCAGAGGTTCCGGTATGCAAAAAAGGGTAAGGAGTCGAATGTTGACTTCGCGTTTCGTCTAAAAGCCGACCTGGTGGAATGGCTGAAGGGCGAAGAGGTTTACGACGACCGCGACAAAATTGTCGAATGCATCGCGTTGGAGCAGTTCTACCGTTGCATTGATGAGGATGTCCGGCTCTGGCTGCAAGATAGGCTAAAGGAGGTTAAGCTAAACAAGGCAGCAGAGTTAGCGGAAGAGTATTACACCCGCCGCAGCTTGCACAGCAAGGCAGTGCGCATAGAAAAAGCAGATAGAAGAGATGGGTTTTACGGGAAGCCCGACGAACGGAAGGAAATCACGCGTCGCGAGTTTCGGGAAGACGAGTCCCTTCCCAAAGAAACTGTAAGGGATGGACAGAATGCATCTCAGAATGATGACGATGGTCCGAAACAGCGAAACGAAATGACGCGTTCTTTTGAAAAACGGAAACCGTTAACCTGCTACAATTGCAAAAAGCAAGGGCACATCGCTGCAAGCTGCCCAGAGAGAATTGCTTTTGCAACGATACAGGAAACTCACAAGAACATACGTCTATTGGAGCCCTATGTGCAGGAAATTAAGGTAAACGGCAAGAAGTGCCGAGCACTGCGGGACTCTGCAGCAACTATGGACGTTGTTCACCCGTCTTTCGTCTCCTCGAGGGATTTTACGGGAGAGTGCGTTAGGATACGGCAAGTGGCCGAGAAGGAGAGCGTCTGTTTACCGATCGCAACGGTTATCATTGAAGGAGAATTTGGGAAACTTAACACCGAAGCCGCTGTGTCAGCCGCCCTCCCGGAGCAATTTTCCTACCTCTTCTCAAATAGCTCGGAGCAGCTGCTGAGGGATCAGGGCAAATCATTCTTTGCCGACGTGGCGTACATGGCCCCCACGCGATCCAAAGCGCGCCCGCTGTCGAGGGAACTTGACTTAGCTGTGAGCGAAAGGCGGTGCGGCACACGGACCGATCACAGTAACTTGAGTGGCGAGCAGTCACGGGAGAGGCAGAGCTCGGAGGCTGGCCTAGACGAGCGGGTCCTGGAAGTGAGTGGGAGTGACGCGTGCAGTGCTAGCCGCGATATAGACGCGACGCCGCAATTAGGCGACGCGGGCTCCACACTCGCTCCGGTTTCCGCCAGCCGGCAGGAGCAGGCTGCAGTTGAAAGAGAAAGTCTGATTCGCGAGCAACAGGAAGGCTGTTCATTAGCCGATCTGAGGAAGAGCGTCAAACGGGGAGTGAAAAAAAAGAGGGTTTCATTTGGCAAGGAATCTGGCTTATTGTACCGCCGCTACACGGATAAGCAGGGTCGCAAATATAAGCAGCTTCGGATTCCGCGAAAATATCGCCGGGAAAAATGAATGACCTCATTTGCTTCCTCAGAAGTATGTTTTCGGTCCAAGTGATTTCAAGGGGACCATTCTATTTGTAATTATTATTGCTGATTAATAATTGTTTCTATTTTGTTGCGTTGTTAATTTGAAAACTGGTTGTTTGAGCCTTGTGTACTAGATCGTACACCTGCCTCCTGTTGCAGCGGGAGCAAAAGGGGGATAGCTATTTAGTTAGGTTGATTTGGATTATGGCCTTGTCTGGTGTTTGACGGGAGACAGAGGGCACTTGTTCGTGTTGGGTGTTGCCTTTTGCCGGTCGGTTTTGCAAGCTGCAGAACGACCAAGCGGGACCAGTGGCGAGAAGCAAGGTCTTAGGAACGACCCGAGCGGAGCTGGTCAAGGTGCCTTGGCGACGACGCGGTGAGCAGAGTTCCTGTCCTGGCGAGTCGGACCTGGGCACGTGAAGTTACCTGGCGTCCCGACACTGGACGTGAACTTGGACGAGCCTGACGAACGTGCGCGCCTGGCATCCGAGCCACGTGGAGGCAGCTCGTCTTCCCGGCGCCTTATCTGAGGGCGGGGATGCTGTTGTGCCATCACCACAAGCCCGGATTCCGAATCTGCAAGATGCAGAATCTATCCTGCGAGCGCCCTAATTCTCCCTTCACCAGTCAAGATGCTGAGCCGTCAGGCAGCGGGGTCCTGCGGGAGAAGCCTCGACGAGCCGCATGTTTGGACGTGCCAGCGTGTGCCAGACAGCCCGGCGCCGCACCTCCCTTTGCCTGGAGGTCACCGCGCGCGCGAACTTTGAAACGGGTGGCCAGCGCGGTCGCTGGTTGGACTCCTCGGACGACCGTCGTGTGCTGACTTTGTATTGGGCCGTTTGCGTGACAATGGTTCCTCGGGGATTATAAAAGAAGCTACGCGCCACCTCGAAAACAGGATCCGCCGACCCACCGGGAGACAGTGTCGCTCCCGACTGGGGTGAGATGTGTCACGCGTTTTCGCCGGACGTCGTCGTGCGAGAACAGTCGCGTTTGTTGTGAGCACTCGGCCCCAGTGCCGACCCGTTCCTGTCCTGTATGATAACCTGTATATAATGTATAAAGTCCCTTTTGTTATTCTCATCGACGCCAGTCTCGGAGTCTTCGCTACCAACGCTCTGTCACGAAACGGGTGACGAGCGCTACGGGACCACAAAGCCGTAATCGTGGTGCAGGGGTGCAAGTTCGTAACACTGGCGGCACCGGTTGGATGTCGTAACAGCGTCGGTTTTTCTTTCCTCCGAGCTAAAACATCGCGTTCTCCTTGTTCTTGCTTCTGTTTTCAGTCACCATAATGTTCGATGTGCGTCAGCTCTTCGCTTTCGTGTTTGTCCAAGTTTTATTTCGCGCACTGAATTTGTCCTCCGAGAGCGGTGGTGACATGTTCATCGTTCTCCTCGCCAAGTCCGCCTCTCCCTTTCTTTTCTTTTTTTCTTTTTACAGCTTGAGAAATGTCGCTGGCTGGCGATAGGTAACGAATGGCCACCCTCTAATCATCTCAGCGCCTGTTCATCGATCTCATTCACCTAACTCATCTGAGAGGAGAAGGGACGATACAGGGATTGTGACAGTTGAATAATTTCGCGCGGCCCTGCCCGTCATGGCTGTATTAGCAATCAGGGATGGCAGTGAAGGGCAAGCATACATGCACAAAGCGTACAACTAAAACCGTGTAGAAGCTATGGAGCCGGTGTCGGCCTCTCGCTGTTGTAGTTTGCGAGGCCATATTGCGCATATGAAACCCGACTGTAGAGGGGCGAAAGAAATGGTCACCGTGGCGTTGGCCGTTACGATATTAATTAAATATAGCGTCGAGAAGCCGTTGACGGACGGTTCTTGTCCTGTCAACGATAAATTTGACGAGTTAGCCCATGGTTTCAGCAGCGCAGAATACGAACTGACGCAAATCTGTACAACAGAATCGAAAATAATCATGTCGTTTGCTTGTCTCGTTGTTTTGTGCTCAGTGTAATTATGAACCGTTCCTCGCAATTGCGACGAACAACGGGTGTCGCTTCGATCGGCACCGCTATTAGCTGACGCTGCTGTACACCTTTGTTAGCGCTGCACGGTTTTGCGGTGACACTTCCGCGTGGGGGCAAACCTCGACCGCGTTGCCGACGGGGCTGTTTGATGCCAACGTCCTTTACCGCGAGCATATCTGCGTATACGTTACACCATTTTGGAAAAGCCTCGTGAGATAGTACGCTTGAGCGACGTAAGGGTTAGGGACTTGTGACGCGAAACCATCTAAATGGCAGATTCGTTACATCGATCTTTGCTTTCTTGTCTATTCTTCTTCTTCTTTCTTTTTTCCTGCGTGAAAGTTCATAGACGCTCGTTAATAACCGTCCAACTGAAGAAAAATAAAAAGAACCAGAGGAAGGGCTGGAAAAAATGGCAGGCGAAACTCGGAACGCAAGCTACATGCTGCAGAGTCGTTTGCCGTCGCTTTCAAACCAGTGTTATCCGAGCCATGGCCGGGAGTTGACCGACTCTCAGGCGTCGAGCCCGGTCTCCTGGAAACCTTGGCTGTGCGCGGCGTTTTACCTCAGCCAGACCGCTGGGCTGTATGCGCTTTCTCAGGTCGGCGTTTATGCGGTTCTGTACAGTGACAGACAACGTGAAAACCGTGCAAGATTGCTGAAATCAGCTCCCGAATAAGCTTAAGTGGGACCGCTGCAGCACCCTGGACTATACGAAAAAAGAAAAAAAAAGAACATTTAATTTTTTACATTGAGTTTCTGTTGATATAAATAGACTTTCCGTTCAGATGCAATTGAATATCGTGCATGCTTTTTGTAGCGGGACAAAGCTTTTCGCAGCTGTAAAGACAGGGTAATAATGCACCATGATTTCTAGCGACAAAAAAGAAAAAAGAAAAAAAAAGAAGAGAGATGGAGGAATCACGGACAGACAGGAAAGACCCTGCATGGACCAACAACCGCCGTTTTTCCGACGTCCTTTTTTTTGTACGTCTGGCTTTCTCCCTATAAGCTTTTTTACCCGCCTGAAATAGTGGTGGTTTACTTATTACAACGATAGTGACTGTCTATAAACACGAAATGGCCATAAGTACAGTTCATGCAACGTCGCAAAAATTGCGTAAGACCAGTGCTTAAAAAGCGAATACGAGAGACGAGTCAGACGACAGGACAAACGCAGAACGCCCCTGTTTGCCCCGTCTTCTTTGTCTCTGTTCTCAACTTGTTCGCGCTGGTCCTCTCTCTCTCTCTCTCTCTCTCTCTCAACGCACCCAGTGACGTGCTCCACTTACGCGATATTCGATTCATGGGCGCCGCCAACTTGAGCTGTTACACAAACAATATTCAAGTTTTATGAGAAGTGAAGTCATGTAACATGGTCGCGAAGCACAGAACACACTTATAAGACTATTTTCATGCTTGCGAATCGACTGTATAGTTACATACATTTCGTCGTTAAAGATATAGAAAACAGCAGCGCGTACAGCTCAAGATGGCGGCACCTAAACGCTTGCGTAAAATAGTCTTACGTATCTTCTCCCACGTTTCTGCGCACGGTCGCCTTGTAATCGCTGCAGATCTGAAACCCGTTCCACTGGGCTATCGGTTGGCAACTTCGCGGAATGGAATAATTCCAGCCACCATTCCACCGCGGCATTCGCCATGAGGGAAACCGACAAAACGGCGTATACTATATGTATACTCCTGAAAGCCCCTTGTACATCACATTGCACATTGCGTTCGGTGCTGCGCAAAAGTAACTTCGACACGAGTATGTAAAATGCTCATCTGGAATCTGCACGAAAGTGGTCTAATCAGATTTCTACGAAATTGGCGCCGATTTGACGTACATCGTTGTGTCGGCACAAACGTTGAGAAGCAGCCTGTAAAGTGAACATTTATAATATGCGGTCAAGTTACACAAAAGTTAGGAAACTGCCAACCCACCAGACGATATATTACATCATCATATGTGTGTTTGGGAAAGTAAATCTGATTCGAACCATAACAAACACGAAGGGGTTATTTGCCCATGTACACTGAGATGCTAATGTCAGCATTTAACAACGCGGCATTTAAACAGTTAGGTTTTTCACGTTCGTGACGTACCAGGGGGTAATGAGAACCGACTCGAAAAGCGTTAATGTCTCTTCAGCTGCCTTGGGGTCCGTAGAACATATAGTGATGTACGGTGCTAATACGCTCCATGACAGGTAGCTACCGGTATGGTGAAAGCACCGGCCACTTAATCACAGGTGGAGTCCTAAAGGAGGCGCCCTAATTAGCTGACGTCATGTCCTGTTATAGCTTCTGCTCTCGGTTGACGGTTTTAATGAGAGGCGCAGCGCCAACAAAATTAAAGCAATCGGCGCAGTAGCATGTAACATCCAGAATTTACATTATTGCGTTACTCTCCCTTCAGACATCGTTTGCAGCGCAGGGAGGGTTGCGTCACGTGCTCCGGCCATAGGCAACCTAATGAACCACGCCCCGTCGTCCTACCTGCCGCAAATCAAGGTTCTCTGTAGAAAGTGCTTCAAGAAATCAGTTACTCTTCTAGACACCACCGATCTTGTGCGCTGTATTAGATCGGCTCTCCATTCGTGGTCGACCGAACTCGCATGCACATTCGGTGGATTGTTTATTTCGAAACGCACTTTCCTTTATCATGTGGCATGCGTGTACACATCTATATATATATCTGACAGTTTTGCGTAACTCGCAACGATTCATACGAAACCTGCGTGGGAGACTGGCGATGTGGACTTTTTCTTTGCAACTTCTTTCCTTCCTTTTATTGCGCGCACGTAGCCTGCAGGCGCCACCGTGAGAAAGTACAGCGTTTTCATGAGCGTCGCGCAGCAGCCGTCCTTGTCGAGGGAGGCTATGACATAACCGCGACGTTATAACTTGTAGCTTCCTTTGGTAACACGCAGGCGCAATCTCTTTTCATTGCGAAACGACGCGCTTCGACGAAAGGTTGGTTACGCAAGGCAACGTTACTAAGCTAGTCTAGTAACGTTGACGCAAGGCGCGTTCTCGGGCGCCGCAGCTGGTTTTCGCGAGTAGGCGGGGGGCGGAATTCTGCATACCGCTATAGCGGCGCAATGTTCCGTTTGTTAGCTTTTAACGCTGTTAACGCAATATATCACATCAATATATATATATATATATATATATATACGCGACATGCGAAGGTTGTGGGTTCGGTTCCCACCTGCGGCAAGTTGTTTTTTCATCCACTTTAATTTCCATTAATTTATCATTACTTTATTTAATCTATTAAGCACATGCAATTTCCCCTATGTTGTACTTGGTGTCAGTGTTTGTTGGCTTCTCATTATATGACTAATAAATATCGGGCCCCTCGGTTAACCCCCTTTCTTCTCGTTTATATATATATATATATATATATATATATATATATATATATATATATATATATATATATATATATATATATATATATATATATATATATATATATATATATATATATATATATTTAGTGGCAGTCTGCAACGGCTAAAATACGCGTGCTTGTCTTGTTGGTCCGATGTTTGATCGTCAGACAACGTGTCTTACCATTTTTCCTAGGTGCCCAATGAAGGAGCGACAAGCGCCCTTCCCCTCACCTGAACCACCACCACCACACGACGCTCGCTACATGAACAGAGGTCCCTGTGAACTAGGTAGACAAAAAGATTCCGCGTGGTGTTAGGATTGGCGTGAAGCACCCAATTCAGATAGGATTATTGAGAAACCAGGCCTAACCGGAAAGTGCAGGGTAGATCCCAAATTCCTATAGCAGGTGTCTCAGGCGGTATTTGGTCTGGCTGGCGCCTCGCAGTGGTTATACGGGCCCCTCTGTGTGTGTGCGGGACAGGGAGGGAGGTGGGGGGGTCGCCTTCCGCGAGCTGTGCTAGTCAAAGGGAGGCCCTCCTCCCTCGAACCAAACGGGACCCACGAGTTACGACCAGCTGAGGCAAGCACGTGCAACATCGCCTAGGAGAGATAGAGCAGCCTCCAATCACCGACCGGACTCTACACACCGTGTGACGTTAACGTGAGCAAAACCACACCTGCGATTTTAGCGGGTCTATTTAAGCGGCCCCGCAAGTGTCATTTTGTATTCTCTCCTCTCTTTCCTACTTCGTTACCATGGAATAAACAGTGCGCGTTTCGCACTAGAAATCGTCTCGCCCCTGCCTTGCGATGGTCTTCCGGACGCCTGCGGCCTGCCATGTCACCCAGCTATAGTAACGTGGGTCGGGGTTCAAGTAACCGGAGTCGCAGCAATTGGTGACAGCGATGGGATACGATGTGATACGAGTCCCAACATAGGCTACTTGGTTTACGTAATGACGTGTACCTGACCCCTAATTTACGTAATAGAGGAAGGTGCTGAAAGCTGAGAGACCGGTACTGGCTAACGGAAGCCGTATGGAAGGCAGTAGCCTGTCTTTGAAGCTTGAGTTAGAAACATGCAGGACGCGCAGGCCACGGCGGAAAGAAGATGGCGATTCCTGTTTAGGTTATCACTTTTGCACGTCATGTGTGACAATTAAGCCCTGCGTCTGTTAAGCAGTATTAGTAAACTGCCCTTCTAAAATACCGAAAGCATAACTCTTACCGTGAGCGGAGTCTAAGCCAGAAAATGCTCGCAAAACTAAAAAAACGAGTCGTGATGCCGTCCATTCTAAGGTTCCCGTGCCAGCTTCACGTCACGCCACAGGTTTGCGACGGCATCCCCTCCCGTCGGCTTAATTGTTTCTAGATAACGATATGTTACGCTGCCCTCTCATCGCATCGTTGTGGCCCACGTTTTGCGTGGTTCCACCCGTCATACGCCTCGTAACTCTGAACACTGCTCAGAAAAATCACTGTGAATGCAGCGGTGCGCGTAAGTCATTCGCCGTAATAACGTCTCTGGTTATCCCAAGGCGTCTCGCTATTGACTACGACTACGGAATGACGTGGCGCAGTCTGCAGTGTGGTTATTTCAGTCATCAGCCTTCGATACCCCGTGCACGCCATACTGTACTGGCGCAGCGTGGTTGCAAGCGCGGTAAACCCTGCAGAAAGTGCGCCCTTGCGTCAGTGTGCGAACAGATATCGACACCGCCGTTCACCACTCGGCTACCACCGTGCTCTCAGGTGCTCTCCCGGACGTTCAGACGCGCCCTTATGAATGAATGAATGCACGCGTCGTGTCGGAACGAATCACGTAACGAGAAAGGAAGGTGACGAATGAAAAGAAACAAAGAGGAATTGGCTAAACGAAGAGAAAGAGGAAAGAACGAAAAGACCATGGGGGAAAGCCCATACAGACAGCGCGGCGGCAGACGCAGACAGTTGAGCCGTCGGTTGTTGCGCAACATGATGCGCGTAGGCAGCAGCAGCAGCCCCACTGACACGTCACACTACGGCTAAATTGCATGCAGTGATGTGAAAGATATACTGCCGACACAAGTCATCCACAGTGCGACTCGGCGCATTCACGCCCGATGAGCATAGCGCTTGTCACTCATTGGAAGCTAGGAATGCTAAATTTTTGCGTTTATTTGGCGTGACATTAACGCCGGACACTATAGTCCTAATACGTGAAGAACTTATTGTTTCTAGAGGTGCGCATCCGGGAGCTCGAAAGGCAGTTCACAACGAAACGTGCGCAGTGATACACCGCACTACTTGCGCGGTTTCCATTCCTTTCTACCCGCGCTGTAAGCCGATCGCGGATGCGTGCACCCTAAAATGGCTCCGTCTTGTCAAACTTTCACAACATGGCGCAGTCAAAGCTGACAAAGTGGCGCAACAACGTTGCCAACACGGGGGAATGTGACAGTGTCTAGATAATGGGCTTTGCTCGGCGCGGACTGAACTTTTTAAGACCCGTAAGGTTTCTTGCTGTCTTCCGAAAAAGCAAGAGGCCGAGCCGCCCGTAACCCTGAACGTCATAACCGCTCAGTCGTCGCCCCAGTAATGAGTGATGGCTCAAGCACGCATAACGAGTAATGTGTGCATCGTGCAGTTAGCGTATAGATATAGTCCGCACGAGCTGCATTCGATCGTACCTACTAATACACTGCACGTATTCTTTCGTGCAACGTCTAACGTACACTGTTGATGCTCTCGCTGTCTCCTCTCAGTACTTTTGATCGATTACAAACATTAACCTCACTTTAGAAGCGTGAAAATACTGGAGTAGCCGGCTGCCGTCGGAAGGATGTGTAACGCTTCGAATTCTCGAACACGGTGTCATTTTGCTAGCTTCTACTATACTGCACGGTATAGCCGTTTCGGGACGTCGCCGGCAAGAACAGTGGAGTATTGTGGCGGGCTGGGGATAGGGTTGAGGGAGGGAAGGGATTGATGCCTTGGCCTGCCGCTCTTGGAAGAAAGCACCTGCGGCGTCCGTTCCTATGTACTACATATAGGCTCTCCCCCGCGGCAAACGCTCTGAGAGGAGCTCGCCCGTCTCCGGGATCTCGTCTCGAATGAGGATGTGTAGCAGAAAGAGGTGAGACGACCGACGGGCTTCTCAGGAAGCCCCGCTCGGTTACAAGGTCACTTGCGAGAGAAGCGAGGCGTGAGAAAAGAGAGACGCGACATGCAGAAGAAAGTAGGTGGAAAGAAAGCGATGACGGCGGGAACTCAATAACGTTCGCCCGCTTTTCTTTTGCTTTCTTTCTTCTTTTATTGCGTGGTCGCGTTGTTCGGAGTTGCGTATGTGGTTATATCCAACCGTCTTGTATCGTGCGATGTCGAGTGGTGGTGCGTAGCGACAGTGGTGGCGAAAACGTTTACGCTGTATTGAAAGCGGGGGGGGGGGGGGGCGGATGTTCTCTCTGCACTGCAGTAAATGTCCTTTCTCTCTCTCTCTCTCTGCGCTGTAAGTGCGCTGCGCCGTGCTACGTCAGTCAATGCCGGCACTATCTCTACGGGAAACATTAGCAGGAGTTGGCTCTTACACGTGGCGACGGCTATACTAGCGGTCATGTAACAAATACGAGGTATCAGGCAATAGCAGTAAGAGTGACGTAACGCACGGATTCCGGGAACACACGCGCGGTCTTCGCGAACGACGCGGCGGCCAGGGTGGGAATTCGTCGGCACTTCGACTTCGGCTAACTGACTCAAAAGACAAGAGTTAACGTGGATGAATCCCGATTGCAGAATACCATATTTAGCTTAAGGGACACCTCATATCTCGAGCGTAGGATTGGTAGATTCCTCGTTTCAGTGGTGCTGCCTGTTACGTGCGTCTCTATATTAGTCAAACTGGTTGTGGGTCGTGCATGATTGAGGATTACCGCATCGAGAGGAGGATGTGCGTCCTGGAAAGCTGTGTTGTCATGAAAAAGCTTGTTTGTTTTGAAGCTGCCGATAGGGCTTTCGCTGCACGCATTCGTAGCTGGGTCATGCGAGCTGCACAGTGTCGTTGGTGCTGCAGCAAAGTTGGGGCTCGTGCACGCTGCTTTGTCCTTCCTTGCGTTTCACGTACCCTGAGACGTCATGCCTCTTCCTTTGAGACCCATCCACACCGGCGGCTGAGGGCGGTTTCGCGATCAGTCGCAAATGGTCGCAAATTGTCGCTTTTCTCGAAAAGCGACCATTTTGGGCCGGCCACTCGCTGCTCGATTTTTTTTTTTTTAAGTCACGGGACCGCAGTCGCAAAAGATTACGAACCCATGAGATGTGCAGGAGCAGGAAGTCTGCACACGCTGATGCTTATTTTATGCGGCGATGCAATTGTGAGCAGACGGCGACTGGCCGGTCGAACTTGCGGGTGCGAGCGTCGGTCGCCTTTAGTCGCTTTTTGGTCGCCATTCGCAAATGGTCGCGCGATCTCCTCAAATCACCAGTGTGAATGAGCCTTTAGTCGTGGAGTAATTGCTAGCAGCGAGCACGAAGGGGCGTTTATGAACCACTATCTCCGTGTCAAATTATGTCCGCAGGGCACGTACGTCACACATCAGCGGTTGCGTGCCATAATTCACGCGCCAAATTAACACGCCCTTTGTCGTCCCCACACGCGCCACCACCACAGCAGCGTCCTGTCGCTAGCCCGCGAACATGCTTTAGAAAAAACGCCGCGCCGCCATCACTGGAGAGGGAGAGGGAGGGGAAGACCCGCGGCGCACAGTTGTCGCGCGACACCACCGCGAGTGAATCAGGGATCAACGCTCCGACTAATATGCGACGGCGGCGGCAGCAGCGGCGGAGTACTATCCCCTTCCCACTCGCGTCGTTTGCGTCCCGTGAATCGCTTCTCGGGACTTGGGTCGGTCGTCTCGCCGCCGGAGGAGAGAGAGAGATAGTAGTAGAGGTAGAGGGATGCTCGCCTTCCCTTTTGCTTTCCTCCTACCCCCCACCTTCTTCTCTAGCCGTCGTCCGCTCTTCATCCTGCGGAATGAGAAGGAACAGACGACGGGCCTGCTGGCTACTTCGGCTGGCTGCAGACGTCGACGGTGCGCACGAGCGCAGGAGCGTCGTCCGCTCTGCGCCGCTCATAGAGCTGAGCGCTTGCTGGAAACATTGCTGGCTTGGAAGTTACGAGGGTGTAGTATGAAGAGCAGCCCCTTGAAATGAAGGTAACAGGCTGCGTCAAGGCGTAAATCGCAGTGTCCTTACTGTGCTTTACTCTTAAGATGGCGGAAGTTTAATAGACGACGGCCTGCTGCTGCTCTAACAGACGTCTACGGTGTGCGCGAGCCGAAGAATGTCGTCTGCTGCCCGCTTTTAGTAGCTGAGCACTGGCTTTTCTGAAAACGTCGATGGCTTAGAAATTACGAGAGTGTATTATGAAGAAGCAGCACCATGGAATGGATGTTATAGGTAGCACAAAGACGTAAAGCAGCGTGTTCTCACACGTTTGTTTTCTTCTTCGCAATACAGCGGTAGTTTGAGGAGTTGCGTCGTCTGTTCGTTCACGGCAGAAGTACTCAAGAGACACCTCGCACTCCAATGCAGGATAATGTAATGCTTCAGGGCAAGTTACAGGTAACGTCAGATAAATCATGAGCGCGATCCTGTAAATTGCACCTCGAGTCCACCCTGCGGCTCATCGTACGGGCCACGAGTTCATCATTTTCCCTAGTTTCCTTCGCGACCATTCACAGAAATACTTAAATACTAAATGCGCGTGATTCGCCTACAGGGATAAATACCCAGTGCAAGTAATACTAAGGAGAGGCATGGAGTTCTTCAATGAGTACAAGTGATGTGGAGGTCACACTATTGCGCTCGTTGAGTACTGTCCGTCCTAGGCCCCTAGGGATCCTAGGATCCTAGGGATCGATGAACGAGTGACAATGCGAATATGTATAACGAAATTCCCGAAGGGCATACTATTCACCTATCTCGCACGAAAAATGCGCCTGAGTTCCGGTTCCACTTTCAAAGAAGACGAATTGTGTTTTTGCGTATCGCTTTTGTGGTCAAGTGATGTGGGGATAATCGATGTAATTTAGAGCCGTGGAGTTCTCGCTGCTTGGATGTATATTGTTATATACCGTGCACCATGGAGTGCTTTGTTCGCACGTCTAACGTGACCGTGACCTACACTTGACAAATTTATATTGCAGACAGTCGTAAACACGGCAACCTGACAGCCAGCAATGCCGTCGCCGGATACCCGCTCGAAAACATTTCTGCCAGTGCACTAGATATAGAGCGGCGTAGAGCAACAGGTCATCGACGGCTTTTTGCCACTAAAAGACGGGAGGGCGATTAAAATGCCGTTAATGGAGGAGGAATACGCGCCGCCCTCGGATACGCGTGTGGAAAACATAACTGTTCACGCTCGACCAGCTGTTTCTCTTTCCTCTCTCTCTCTCTCTCTCTCTCTCTCTCTCTCTCTCTCTCTCTCTCTCTCTCTCTCATAGACCAGACTGTTGCAGGTAAAGCAATGCCGGTTCTGCTGTTCAGCTTCGCTGCGTCGTCGTTCACCGCGTGACTTGATTTGCCGAACCAGGACTGTAGCACACACTATGAACGCGGTTTTATATTTGTCACCGACCCATCATTCTTGCTTATCTGAGGTGCTCGGTATAGAGGTGAGTGTGTGGATGGGGGAGGGACGATTTTTACAGCTGTCACATCACCTGCTTTCTCTCTATTAAATTTTATGTGCGCTCAGTTGAAACAGTGTAACAGCTAGCTAGCGGTCGGACAGAGCGCTAAACCTGGGGCGCTGAACAGCTGTCAATGGTGAATCCGTGTAAAGCTCCACATCCTTTCTGCCCGTCGCTCGCTTCATTACGACAAACACATACGAGGAGGTTGGTACGTGTATGAATTAGCGAAAGAGACAGCTGGTGCCCATCCAGACTAACGAATGAAGCTACAGAGTTAACCCTGTCTCTTTGGTCGAAGTCGTATTGCTGAAAGGAAGAAACGGCTGAATAAGTTGGGTTATATGGAGCAGCCACTTTCGCCCGCGCGAATGTATAGCGCAGAAAGGTCTTGATGAATCAATTGCTGGCTACTTACGCGTATACTGGCGAATCTAACTGTCTGCGGCTCTTGACGCTTAATTCGCTCCTGCATCCGGAATTGTGAAACGGCTAAAGAATCTACGCAGCCTGAGGGACTCCTGGCGAGAAAGATGTATATGTGACGCGATACTCGTCACCGACAGTCGCCGGGCGTCGGATTTTATGCGTTACGCGGTGATCGGACGTGCGCCGACCTCTGTCGATGCCTCGCGTCGGTACAGCATCACTGGCCCGTTTCGGAGCTAAACGCAGGGATAGGGAGGTGGTGTCGAGAGGGGGGGAGGGGGGGGCAGCGATCGCGCGGGCCACCGCGGCGCCAGCCGGCTACTGAGCCGCTCTCCTCTGGAATTTCGTGTTGTCTGGCTCCTCGTTCTCCTCGAGCGAGAGACCCCCCGGTGCCAACCGCTTTTACGCCGCCGTCTGCTTCTGTTCGTCGCGCCCCCTCTCCCGAGGGCCGCGTCATAGCGCCGGCCATTAGAAAGAAAGTGCCATAAGCGAACAAGGGATCGAGTGCAGCGGGTCCCTCCGGTGCAAGCAGCGTCAGGTGGAGCGAAGAGTTTCGCCGCCGGTTCATGCACGGCGGTGGCCTTGAGGCTCGGCCGCCGCTCCCGCTGCTACTATATACCCGTTCACGTGCGTGACGTGTGGCTTGCATGCACTTTTATTCTCTGTTGCCTGCGTCGTTACTTTCTTGTTGCGCGTTCCGCGCCGCCCCATCTGGCGACCGCGTTCCTTCCCCTCCCCCGTCTTTTTCTCGCTCGCCGGAGGTCGTCGTTCGAGTCGATTGACCGCCGCGGCTCTCGTGTCATGTGCGTCACTGCGTGCGACAGATACTTAACGCCCGTGTCGGTTTTATCGTACATGATGTCGCACTTAGCTCTGCGCCAGTGGTCTTTCAACAGAACCTTCATCCTGCAGAACCAATGTTACGGCAATAGCACAGGGCGAAGACAAGCCCCTTTGTCGAAACATTGTCTTCTTAGGCTGAGCCTCAGCTTTCCTTGTTTGCCCACTGTTACTCGCTTCCAAGCCTCCATCTCCTTCATAAGCTTTTGTTTCCCGGTTTGATGTCAGTCTCCGCGAGCCAACCATCCTTTTGTTTGCCATGCGAGGATGCCCGTGCCCCCAACGTAAGACGCCGAACACACTTGTTCGGGACTCGCGGAGTACGTCGTGGGCCTTTTAAACACCCGTAAGGAACCATTTCATTTAGCCCCACGGATTTCATTCACTCCGTCTGAACTTAAAGAGTTTAAAACAGTTCGACGAGTCGGCGAATTTCTGTTACTCTCAGCGCATATTCACCCGAGAGTTCAGTGAACCCTATCATCCGGCGAATACACTGTCACCACCAGTTTCCTCCCGTTCCGCCGCGGCTTCTGAGACGCGACGAAGAGAGCCAACAGATTTCCCGCCAACGCCAGTCCTCCCGCATCGCGCGCGTCCCGGACCAGGGAAGACGCAGCAGCAGCTCGTTTTAACCTCGCCGGCGAAAGAGGCGGCGTGTTGAACTGCAGGCGAAAGCTGCTGTTTCTGCGCTCTCGTATCGTTAAATCTGTGCAGTGCTGCAGAAGGTGCCATCGCGGCCACTTCCATTCACCAGTAGGGTAGCGCTCTCTCCATCGAAGCCAGCGCCACTCAGGTTGACGAAGTCGTTACTGCCGCCAGTATCATCGCCAGCTTCGTCATGCAACTCACCGGCTCTGTTGGACGAAGGCATCTTCCGGAGATCTCAAACCTGCCACGCCCTCCGTTTGCCGAAGCGGTCCCATGCCTCCAAATTTTCTAATATCGTCAGCCCATCCGATCCTTTCTTCGCTCTGCCGCTTTTACCTTTCCCTTGGAATCCGCGCGTGTGTACCAATGGATGGATGTCTGTTCCGCGCCTCACATGACCCGCTGAGCAGTCTGCCTGATCTGAACTATAAAATTTCGTTTCCCCGCGTTTGTCCCAAGCGCAGAGCGGTACCATTAACGCGCTGTACTGCCGGTGAGCCTATCGCGACGCTTGTTTGGCGGTGGCCTGCGAAGAGCAATAGTGGAGTTTGGAGACGCTCATCTTATCGCAGCGAGTGCCTGTTACGAAATGACTATTGGCGTGGCAAACGGAGAGCACACTGCGGCTTCCTGACCAGACAGCGATTTGATAGCGTTCTCCTTCCGAGATAGCCTATTCAAGCCACGCGCGATGATGATGATTATAATAGTTGATGATGATGATGGTGGAGGTGCTAACGATCATGTTCTTCCTCCTTTGTAGAGGTCCGATAGCGAACTCAACGCGTGCGCGTCAGGTCGTTCGCATTGAGGGCGCGTACGCCAAAATTCAAATTTTAGAACTAAACTACTCTGTCTCGCGTAGCGTCCCGGGCTTAAACATTAGGGCGGCTAACAGGTCACACTCGCTTTCCGTAGCGCTGCACAGAACTAGTGAGACGAGAGGGATCCCAAAACAAGCGCTCGGCGCTGCGGCGTTGGAAGAGAAGGGCGGCGAAGCACACACCTCAAAGATTCTCGCACGCGCAAGACTGCAGAGTTGCTCTCTTGTCTTTCTTTTGCCACGCGCAAAAAGCGTGTACCAATGCGCGGGCGACAGATCGCCGGCTGCTGCTGCGAAGGGGAGGTGCAGAACATGGCAAGCGTCCAAGACGGCGCGCGCGGTCTTTTCTCGAGCGGCAAGCCGAGAGAGGCCGTCTGAGGGGGTCGAGGAGGAGGAGGAGGAGGAGGAGGGGGGGCTGGTTAAGTCATCAGCGTAAATTGCTAACGTTGCGGTTTCTGCTTTTTTCGTCGAGGGAACGTCCTGTGGTCGAGCAGAAATCGGTGTTTAAGAACGCCGGTCGTCGCGACCGCGTTTTTAAAGCGAAGCTTTCTTCGCTTCTTTCACCCGCTTTTCGGCTGTTGACCGCAGCGCTCTTGCCGAGCGTGCAACTTGGGTCACTGGGCAACTGGGCATGAGTATATGGAGCGCGCTTGACCATTCCCCGAAAAGTGGTGTGTGCCACCGGGTAGCTTGCTTACCGAATGGACGAGCAGAACAAGAGACAAGAAGTGAAGACGCCGGCTACAGAAAAGTGAACAAGTCGGCAACATGCGTAAACAGTCGAGCGTGGAGAAAGAATTTTAGCAAACAAAAATGAGACCAGAGTGTGGTGTATCGAGCGAGACGCGTTGAGGTGCGTACATAGAAGTGGATAATTAAGGAAAAGTGAAGACAGTTCTGTAAACATCAAAGAGGGCTTCGCTAATCACCCAATTTCCACTCATGCGTGGCATCCGCCAAATTTATTTTCATTTTTTTAACACCTCCATATCTATTTCAAGGTGCCGTTCGGCGACAGAAGCTTTAAATTATAATTTCACATCGTCTTCTGGTCTTCGGTGGATGCGATACCTTCGCGTTCTGTAGCATTTATGATCTTAATTGTGTAGCACGATGGATGCAACGTGCAGTGTTCACGCCGCACCACTTACACCGCATGCAGTCACAAACCCATTAAAAAGAAACGAAAATAAAGAGAAAGAAAGAAGGAAATTAGTACGCTTGAAGTCAAGGGTCTGACGGAATCCCGTCTGGTCGGGATGGTACGTGACGAACATTAGATGGCACCGGCCAAAAAAGGAAAGATGGAACGACGTTTCGGCTCCCCCACGGAAGCCTTGTTCACAATGAGGCAGAACAGCTTTGCCTCGCTCTTTAAAGTGCGCTATTTAAATTCAAAGTGCCGCCGCATTGCTCGTGCGGTTTAAAATCTTGCGAGGCGAATTATAGAGCCCGGCCATTATAAAACCACAATACTATGAAAAAAAAAAGAAGAAAGTCCTCAGTCTCAGGTAGGGGGCGATTTCTTTCTCCTTCAAGTGTAGAACTGTGAAAGACGGCTCCATGGAGTATTGGTGGCGTAAAAATATGCAGCGCGTTTTTTAGGGAAATAAGTTTTCGTCGATAATGCGGTGGTTTGTGCTAACCCGTATTTTAAGCGACGAAAATAAATGCTCCAGAAAGGTATATATATATGGTTGCCCCATCTACCACTCCGATTCAAAGAGTTTGCTCAGAGCATCCATCTTGTCATCCAAGTAGGCTTTGCCGCCAGGCACTGTTTTCTTTTGCACACCCTTCCAAAACGAGGGTTCGTTCATCTGCGGGGATAGTGTTGCCTTCAGATGACGAGTGGTTCGCGTGGAAGAGGGAAAGGGTCGACGCTATCTTCTGCGGCCCTTCCGACGTCTCGGGTCTGTTGTTTACGAGGCGGCGAGAAGGGCCTCGAACTCTCAAAGAGAGAAACAACGAAGATACAGACGCGGCGCGGTTTACGGGGGAACGTAATTTGCTGGGGGGGTGCGAAGGCAAACGCGGTAATTAATTAGGCTGTCGCGGGTAGGAGCGCGTTGGTATGCAAGAAGCACAACCGACTCTGCTATTGTGGGTGGGCACCCTCTCTTGCTGTACGGTGATCGCGCACGTTACCGCTATGTTGCACGCGGGACGAGGCGTAACGGAGACCAGTTGTAGGCATGCGCGCCAGCCGTCGCAACTTAGCGGTTCACTGCGGGCCGCGACGCAGCGTCGTGGGTTGATTTTGACCAACCTGGGGTATCTAGCTCGCACCTAATCTAGGCACACGAGCGTTTTTGCATTCCGCCTCCATCAAGGTCAAGGGATCGAATCCTTGACCTTGCCCTCGTGCTCGGTAGAGCAACGGCGTTAGCCCTTGAGCTATACCGCGGTGGGCTCCAAGTTGCGATTAGCATTTTGTCAGTTGGTAGCTATAGGTGTGCGAGTCAGTATAGGTGCGGTGTGTATGTACTTCCTCCCTGTCTCGCCTGTTTCGCTTTACACATTACGCATACGCGATTTGAGCACCTGCATGTGGAGCTCTGGATGATTCATTCACACGTGCTGTGTACTGGGCACATATCAGATTGTGTGTTACAATATGAATTAGCTTAGCAGTACTGCATGTCATGCAGTTGCACAGTCTGCCGGTTATAGGCCGTATCGCCTCTATGCCCACCGGCGTGTTCGTCGTGCCTATACTCCCTCCCAAACAAACATGCAGCCGCTGCCATCTTTGCGTAGATCATCCGTTCTTTTCTGCTAGCTCCAGAACGCTTTGTGGCAACTTCACCACGAAGTGAGCCGGTACCGTATACGAAGTGAGCCGGTACAGCCGTATTAGCCCCGAGAATTAGGAGTGGCGCCCTCTCGCGAGTGACGTCACGGCCAGGACGCCGCTCGCTCCGGCTCGCTCGGCTTCCGCGCGCACTCGTTTTCTTCGTGTATGCTTGGGGGATGGGTAGCTCGAGCCGTACGTATTGAAGAATACGTCGGCTTCTTTCAGCTGCCATACCTTAACCACAGTTTCTTCTTCAAAAGCGTGTGAGTCGAGAAACTTTGCGGCTTGGATATCGCAAGCTAAGTAGCGTTAAAGGGGTCTACTAGGTTTTGCAATACATATATGCGCCGTGTCTATCGGTAAATTTTGACTAAAAAAAGAATATCTGCAAATTCAACGCGCGAAGTTGTGTATGATGCTTCGCTAAACACTTAACATTCCTTTAGTATTTAGTTATGAGAGGCATTGCATTTTACGTGGAAGAAAAATTTGGTAATTGGCGTCAACATGTTATCTGATTTTAGAAAGACACTGCCCAGCGAAGCTCTCATCATGATTCCTATTACTCTGGTGTGTTGTTCTATTCAAATATGGCCATTCATTAATGCGTAAAAAAAATAGTTAGGCGCGCATTTCTTATGAAAAAGTTTGCTGCTACTTTCATCCCCCTCTGAAACAGGCCTCCAAAAAACGAATTGCTAATGGCTGCTAACACGACGGCGCATCATGTAGAGTATTTACATAGTTAATTCACAAACACCATAGTAGCAATCACCTGAGAGAAAAGTTTCGTTGTTAAGATCGAGAGCCACTCCATTGAAAGTGATGAAATGTTTCATAGTGGCCAGTAGCCTTTATCGACAATATGGCACACCCCCGATCACGTAACGGTAGCAATCGACTGTCCGTATGGCGAGGCACGCTATGTTCGCGAAACCCATCAGTTCACTACAACTTCGAATTAAAACCATAAAGCATTTTTTTTTACAGCGCCAACTAGAATGGCTAAAGTATTCTCGAGCTACTACACCGCAGCTTAGATTTCCTGTATACAAAAGGAAAATTCAAGCACCTTCTGTCTCACCATGTCTCGATCCAGCGTTATTCAATTATACAAACGGATAACTATTCGCTTCGTCGGTACATAAAAGAGAACCTTGCAGGCAAATTAAGTTTGCTCCAATCCAATCGCAAACATTCATAAAGAAAGCACCACAAGCCTTGCAAATACTTTCACTTGATTTCTGACCCTCCACCGGGGGAATTTCGATATCTTCAATATGTCCCATACTACTAATCATTGACGCTTCGACTTCTTTCTGGCTGCAGCTATGCGGTCCAGCAGGCATACTTCACTAAAAAAAATTGGGCCGAGCAGCCTGTGTCAGTTAATTCGCCAAACAGATTCGTCATGTATATTCCTCAAGCAGCAAGCACCAGTAAATTTCTCAAGTGAGTTTGATTTGATTTATTAATTTCCATTTACACACACACATGTACAGAGGAGTGGTAAGTTGAGGTGGATGAGGGAAAAAAGTCGCACAGACGCGGCTTGAGGTAACCTCACCCCCTTAGGTACAATATGGCCGCACGGGGTAACACATCAAGCGCCATATAAATTACATTTATATAGTGGCCATAAAACATTGCAGTTATACAATATATGAAAGAACAGTGAAATATTCCCACAATAACAATGCAAAACACACTGCGGCATTGAAATAAATAAATGATATACACTTGGTAATATAGACAAAAAAAGAGGAACTTAACTTACATTATTAATCATTAACAAACGCGCCCTAAAGAGGTGAGTTGAACGTGTAGCACGGAAAAGGAAATATATATTGGTACATTCCTATTTGTACTCTGTAAATAGCTCTAAGCCTTCAAATTACTTTACTTCAAATTTCCGCCGCTTAAAAAAAATAAACACGTGAAGAACCGCCTAATGTTGACAAGCAGTTAAAGAAGCAAGTGAGGCGTGTAGAATCTAAGCTCCAGTATAATTCAAGTCCCCGTGCTACTGCCGAGCGTTTATGTGAGGAAATGCAAAAATTCGATATTATACCATGAACTACTCGTCGTGAGCAAACCTATTTTAGCGGAATAAAATCAACGTAACTGCTGTAGAAGTCATATATAGCCAGCTTTGCGACATACTTGTTGCACCGCGGCAGTTATGGTATCATAACTGCATTCCTATAGGCTATGCTTTTGCGATTGTCTATCCGCGCATGAAATACCCGCAATGGGCTGGTCTGCGTCGCTTCGGCTCGCACTGTAGCGTTGCCTTCGAGAGCTGCATTGTTGTCTAAGAAATTAGCTCTTTGAATAAATGTTCGCAAAGGAAGACGTCGTAAAAATACATTTGAGACGACCACCATAAGTATACAAGCAGAGAGAACGAGGGCGAACAAACGAAAACACCGCAGAAAGCGCCCGGACAACGCCCGAACTGTAGCAGACGACAGGCGCGAGTCCTTGCCCTGACGTCACGCGAGCGGCGCTCGCAGCGCCGCCCGTGTTCGTTCTCGGGGCTAATACCGAGCGGCTCACTCACTCGCCATGCATCTCCGGCTGTAACGTTCTGCCGGAGAGTGTGAGGTCGCTAGTTCGATTCCGGATCCTGGCGGCCATATCTCGATCGCAAGTACGTACAAAAGCCCGCCGCGAGGGGAACCTTTCCTATTGGCGGAGGCTTTTATACGAAAGACGCGATCGCCGATTACGCTTGCTCATCGAGCGTGACGTGGCTTAAATCTACGGAGTAAATGTTCGCCGTGTGAATGTCTCCTCTTCCCCATCCGACCCTTGCTGAGGCGTCCCTCACAGCCCAGCGCTGTACACTTTGTGCCATAAAACACGAGAAACGACAACGGTTTCCTCTGTCGGCTGCCAGCATCTCTATGCTGCGCGATAAAAGCTTCGGGGTTCTGGAGACATCCGTGGGTGCGTCCGCGGCTGTGTTGCAAGGGTTATTTCTCCCTCCAACTCCCCTCTCCCTTCAACTCCCTCTCTTTGGCAAGCGGGCATCCGGGGGCATTTTTGGCGCTCTTACGTGTGTGCTAAGATGCAAGCTCGCGAGCGTGGTAAACATGTGTGGGAAGGGCGGACGGGAAAGGGTGAACGGTAACGGTGACAGTTTAACTAATGGACAGTTAGTCTCCCTTCGTGGGCGGCGCGCTTGCTTCGTCTTGTGCGGCTCTTTCACAATGTAATACACCGGGACCCTTAATGCTCCCGCCCTGTTTGCGCCGCATGCGAGAGCGCGCTTGGGCTTCTGAAGCAAGAGGGGTCAGTCCACCACACAACCGCTCCTCAAGAACCAACGCACAACTTCTTTCTTTCTTTCTTTCTTTCTTTCTTTCTTTCTTTCTTTCTTTCTTTCTTTCTTTCTTTCTTTCTTTCTTTCTTTCTTTCTTTCAATTTATATTGTGGCTTGTATTACGGTTTTCTCGCTCTCTCTCGTTCTGTGACTTTCTCATCACTGGCTCATCGTCGTTTTAAGCGCTGTAGGGGTTGGGGGACGGACTTCGGGATGAAAACCCAAAACTTGGGAGGGATTTATTCTACATTATATACAAGAGAGGTGAGCGTCAAGTACCAATTGTACAGACATTACGGGCCGGCAGCAACTCGGACGCTGCGGCCCGCGGCAAGAAGTTCGAGAGAGGTGAATCAGGGAATCAGGGCATGTCCCAGAATCCTCAGGTCTCTCTGGAAGGCTTCTTATAAACCCTTCGAGCACTGTAAGTCACGTCATGTTTGACCAATGGGAGAGTCCGCTCCGATGACGCCACTTTCAGCCAATGGTAGGCGCCCGTGTCGCGGTGTCACACCTGGCGGCTCTCTGCGGTCTTGCCTCGTAGACTGGCAATGCACTTCTAACGAAGAGAAGGGGAGGGCTGCTCATGCTCCATTGTCCGAGGCCCACCTGCTAATCCCGGCGGCGCACGAACTTGTTGGCACGTGAACTTGTTGCCTTAAACTTGTTTGCTCGGCCGCTCCTCTGGAATGCGCTTTCCTGCTTCGGCATTCCTCAATTAGCTGTGCTGCGACTCGAAGAGGTTTGGGGAACTCGAAGTAATCGCAGGAAACAGCTCCATATCTAACAGCTCGTCCTCGCCCCGGTAGTTCTGAATGGCCGGTGAACTCAATTCGCTGGCCATGAGGAACGCTGATAGAAGCTGCAGGGTACTGGGGTCGAGCCTCGTTTGACAACCCTCGGGATCCTGGGCCCTGGAGAACATACGTCAAACAAACCAAACAACACAGCGCTGCACCACGCGTAAGCGCAGGCTCTTCACCCCTGACTCGCCAGGCTATTACTGAGTCAAAATCAACCCTGATCTTTTAGTTCCCCAATTTTGACAAAACAGTTGTAACCACCCTTCCAAACAGCTATCCATTTCTCCTCGATTGCAGACAAGACCAGAGTACTATTGTTGTTGCAAAACAAAAGGGTCGCTGACGATGCAAACAACAAATGAAAACAGCCGAACATAACTTAAGTGGCCTAACTACATGAACAGCATGTTTCCAATCTATCGCAGTGGCGTACTTATCGCACGTAATGGTGCCACTGAACAATCTGGTCAACCTCACAAGTACGTAATCACAAGCGCACTAGCCTTGTGGTCACTAAACAAAACGCGTACTTGCGTTGTAGGCAAACTTTTTCATTTACGCTTACTCACGTTTCTTCCCTGAAAGTCCAACAGGACACGTGACATAAACGAACAATTGAACTTGCGGGACTTACACACTCCGCAGAACTCTTAAAATAATGCGTCTTTTATTAACTCGTTCCACGCGTACTTATCAGAGAAGTCAGAATACGGCTGCCCTCCACACACACTAGCAACCCAGTCATAAATCTGCTTCCTTCCGTCCACACAGGACCCGCGCTAATGGAACTAAGAACGCTCCTCAGTGCAAATCATGCACTCACTGAAAATCTACGCGCTTAACCTTAGAAAATTCAAAAACACTTAAAAAGAAAGAAGGTTAAATAACACATGCGCTTTACCATGGGCCTTTCGACGATAACCTTGACCTTCAGGTTACTCCTACACACACACACAAAAAAAAGCCTATCTACTTATTAATGAGCATCTCGCGAGACTACATGTTTACACAAACGCGTCTTTCAAATCTCGGAGCTTTCTCAAACCAGAACATAAACAAAGCTCATACCTTACACGTTGAAAGAATTCCCAGTCTCAAATCGCGAAAACCTTCCGATGCTCAAAATAAAAAACAAAATAACACGTTTTTCTACGGAAGCTCTCTTGGCCTCCCTTTTCAAACGCTTATGTCTGACTCATACTCTGAGCCTTCCCCGAGGTGGCCGTGGCTTGAAAGCTACTCTGGCTGCCGAGAAACAACAAAAGGGCTGATTCACTATCAGCTCCCCCAAGACGTTACGGTCTCCTGCCAATTTGCGTCCTCGCACCCCGCTTTCAACACAAACTCGATTGACCGCGTCGCTACTCCCCACCTGGTCTCGTCTTGCCACCCTGCGTTTCTTCGAACTGCACGCTGAGCTGTGAAAAGAACTACGGAACGACGAGGAGTTTAACTGCCTCGTGCCCTTTGTCCGCGCAGAACCTGCTTCGCGGTCCCCCTTTGACAGGTGGCTCGAACTTTTTGGATGCGTCAACATCGTCCTTGACGACCGCACCTTTTTCCTCGCGCCCTGCCCTTTTGGGTTTCTCGCCATTTTTGGCGGCGCTACATTAATTACCGACTTTCGGTCTTTACCGCGCTTCTTTTTACGGCGCTTTCTCTTTGCACTCGCCTTCATGTCGCCTTCTCGTGCCTCGTGCTGGCCGGTAGACATTTCGTCGGCCCGGATCGGTCTCTTACCCGCACAGTCTAAGTGATTCTCACTTAAATCAACACTCTCTCTGCCTCGACTGGCGGACAGCTCAACCGACTCTGGCACAATGCAGCAGGCTTTACTCGAGTTAGACAACTCGCACTCTTGCGAACTGCCCTCTGCTACATTGCCCAGCGCACGCTGTGCATCGGCACACAGCCCGTCGGTATCGATCGCTGTCTCACGCGCACAGTCCGAATGATTGATAACTGAATCATCCCTCTCTAGGCTACCCAGACTGGCGGAGAGCCGCACCGATCCCTGAACAATGCAATTGTTCTCTCGTGGACTACGGAGCTCGCCATCCCGAGAACTACTCTCAACTGCATCGCTCAGTTCGCACTTCACTTCTGCACGCAGATCTGGCTCTACATGGGTGCTCGCGTCTGTCGCGTCGACAGTACCCTTTTCTTCGCTAGCAACCTCGCTAACATTACCAGCGACGCACACACGCGGTAACTGTGCCAATTTGTTCGCAGCTGGCCTAGCTGTCTCTACAGTCATCTGTTGGCACAGCACCTCGTCGCTCTCACTACGGCCTTTAACGGCCTCTGTTGCCACTAAGGCATCGTTAGCAGCTAGCCTTTTCCCTTCACTTATGAATCTGCAGCTAATCTCACAGGCACTACTCTTTTCGTCGGCTTCTGGCGAAAATCTGCTAGATGCTTCCTCATTCTTTCGCTCTGTACTACCTACAGAATTCTCAGACAGCCGTTGTCTCTGTGCCAATAACTGATCACAATGCTGTATCTCTTTGATCAGTGCTGCCTTCTCTCTCTCATACTTTTGTTCACGCGCAAGCTTACGTTGATTCTCACGATCGTGAAGCTCACACCTAAGAGTAAGTTCTTGAAGCTCATGCTTCCGTTCATTCTCGCGTTCTTCACGCTTATGCTTACTCCTAAGTTCACGATGCTCTCGCAAACGTACACGACGCACACGCTCCCGTGGCTCCTGTATCACCTCCCAAGCAAGCGCAATGCTTTTGTCATCATTGCCACTATCATTAATCGCCTTTATGATAGCTGGCGTTTCCATCCGTTCGTCCGCCTCAACTCCCAAATCGTCGCACACCAACAACAAGTCTAACCTCGTCAACCTTCTAAGATCCATGGCAGCTGCCCCGACAGGTGGTTAAAACTGTTTTCCTTAATTAATTTGTGCAAACACACAATGCAACAAACTCCCGATTCCCAGAACTATCAAAATTGAACACACAACCTTTGAGTCTGGCGAATCATAAGGAAAAAAACCACGCGCTCACTTACGGTTGCAGCACCCTGCCATCCGGTTCATTTGTCCGCTGTTCCCGGTTCCTTCCGGACTCCCTGGGTCGAAGGCTCGCTCCTTCTTCGATACTCCCAGTCTCTTCGGACCTCTTTTGACGAAGGCTCTCTCTTCTTCGCTCTTCCCGGTTCCTTAGGATCTCTCTCGACGAAGGTTTATCCGTAGCGCTGCCACCAGCTGATGCATTCGGAGGCGATCCTACCGCTGCCAACCAGATGTAGGGGTTGGGGGACGGACTTCGGGATGAAAACCCAAAACTTGGGAGGGATTTATTCTACATTATATACAAGAGAGGTGAGCGTCAAGTACCAATTGTACAGACATTACGGGCCGGCAGCAACTCGGACGCTGCGGCCCGCGGCAAGAAGTTCGAGAGAGGTGAATCAGGGAATCAGGGCATGTCCCAGAATCCTCAGGTCTCTCTGGAAGGCTTCTTATAAACCCTTCGAGCACTGTAAGTCACGTCATGTTTGACCAATGGGAGAGTCCGCTCCGATGACGCCACTTTCAGCCAATGGTAGGCGCCCGTGTCGCGGTGTCACACCTGGCGGCTCTCTGCGGTCTTGCCTCGTAGACTGGCAATGCACTTCTAACGAAGAGGAGGGGAGGGCTGCTCATGCTCCATTGTCCGAGGCCCACCTGCTAATCCCGGCGGCGCACGAACTTGTTGGCACGTGAACTTGTTGCCTTAAACTTGTTTGCTCGGCCGCTCCTCTGGAATGTGCTTTCCTGCTTCGGCATTCCTCAATTAGCTGTGCTGCGACTCGAAGTGGTTTGGGGAACTCGAAGTAATCGCAGGAAACAGCTCCATATCTAACAGCGCTCGCGTAATTTGGACGCTTCGCCGACGTTCGTAATGGAAGAAAGAAAGAAAGAAAGAAAGAAAGAAAGAAAGAAAGAAAGAAGGAAAGAAAGAAAGAAAGAAGCGTGGTGTGGAAGAGGTTGAGTCGGAGAAGCGAATCAAGGAGGGGGAGTCGGAATAGACCGAAAGAAAGACGAAATAGCGGTGAAAGAAGGCAAAGAAAGAAAAAGAAAGAAAAGCAAGGAGCTAAGCGAACGGCGCAATCAGGACCACATGAGAATCTAGAAGGCGGCGGCTAGAGCGAACGACCAAATAGCGGTGAAAGTAGCCCGAGCGCAGTGGAATGGGTGTCTGCACGTGGTCCACTCGGTCCGTGTCCTTGAAGGCGCCACACGTGCGCGCCGCTGTTTCTCTGCTGGTCGCTGCCTGCGAGCGGCGTTGCGGCCCTCGAATGCGTTCGCTCGCGCATGACTGTATAAGCCACGAGCTGCGTGCCCTCGCCGTTTCCATCCTTCTCCCGCATCCCTCCCTGTGAATTGACGGTTTGCAAAAATACTGTTGCGCATGCGCGACCACGGCTGTCACGAGCGCCCTCTGCATGGTTAGGTACGAGAAGCAGACGAACAACCAACGCAGCTATAGCGCGCCTTGAGACGACGGTTGGTGGTGGTTTTGATCGCGGTATTTTCGTGAAATGGACGGCTCGTTGTGTTGCGTATTGTGCACAAAGTGTTTCACTAGCAAACGGAGCATGAGTTTATTTCGGTTTCCGTCCGAGAAGAGCTATCCGGCGAGGAAAGCAGCATGGATAAGCGACGGCCGGAGATGCTATCACAGCACACAACTTGCTCGCTCCTCGCAGAGCCGGTTCTCATCGCGCTATTATCTGCTACTGAATTGTCATATGCCAGAGCTGCGAAGTTATTTCGGCCTGCAAGCTTCGAGACACCCTTAAACGCAGCCGCATTTTGCCGGAATAGGGAAAGTTCAAGATGGACGGGGACGGACAGCGCTTGCGAACGCGCCGTGGTGTCACTCAGTTGTCGCTGACATGTTATTATACTAAATATTATAAAGTGAGGTCGAAAGTGCGGCTCATATGACAATCAGCGCCTAGTACTACGCCACTGAAGTGATCGAAACACACCATTCGAGGGCAGTTGGTGTGACCGACGGGCAGCGCGGAGCGACCACAGCGCGACGGAGTTCGGCTGGTTTGCTCTTTTCTGCCGACGGTGTACAGATAGGCAAATGTATTTCCTATTTAGCCTTTTAATATTGATGCATGAGGTAAAGAGCTAGCAAAAAACTATGCGTTCACTTCCTAGCAGAAGCTTCTTCGTAACCGGCGACACCCACGGCCAGCGAGCGAGGCCTACCGTCTTCATCGATGGCAATTAGTGCGTCGAGAGAACGGCGCGTCGTTTGAGACATTCCCGTATTTGCCGTGCGCAAAAAAAGGACCGTCGTAACAAGTCAAACAGCTCCGTGAAGCTTTGCTTTGTTCCAGATGGGCCATATTAGTAGGATAATCTCTCCTAAGCGGAACATCACACTCGGCGCGCTGACTTTGTCGGCAGCCGCCGAACGCTCGAGCCGGCAGGCCTAGCTCCCGGTTGTCGAAGCAGCAGCCGACGGCGCTTGTAATGAAAACGGAGCGGGCCATAAAGTGTTTATTTTCATGAGTATTTTAGCGTCTGGACGATTAGGTCGCGGTTAAATGAACGCAGAGTTGGGTCTCTCTACACTCTGTCGGCAGCAAAGAGCAAATAAGGCTAGCCGCCTTGCACGGTGGTCGCTGCGCGCGGCCAGTCTGCGAAACCAAGTGTGGACACTCGGCGACACATCGGCAGCGTGTTTCGACGACGCGCACTCTGCTCTTTGTTGAAGGAGTGTATTTCGCTCGCGTCAGTCCCGCGCTGGCATCAGCAGCCCCGAATATACGATATCTTTAACGTAATTGTCATTCAGTGCCGAACCTCGATGAGCCTGGAGAATAGTGGCAGTTATAGAAAGCAGATATTTCCACACGCGATGAGTTTGAGTGGTACGCTTCGGGAAGTCGGAGGTCTATGACATGCATGAAAACTGGAACGGAGTGACGGCGTCTTCAATTATTTTTGGCGTCATGAACACACGCGGTTGCCGCGGCAGAGGCCAGGCAGCAGCCGAGAAACGAAACTGGCTCTCTAACCACATACTCTCGCACGCAGAGCACTGCAGCTTCGCCTGTTGTGCGCCAGGTGGCGCTCACTATTTTGCAAACCATCCATTCCACGCTCCTGTGATGCCGCTCACTGTGCAGGTATGTCGTGCACTCGGCCGACTCTATACTTATCGCGTCTACGCCCTGCGCTTCTCCTTGTGTGCGTGACTTTCACGTTATCGTATTTTTCTTTTCTCCCTCCAGGAGGGGCTCTCGCGCGCGGCCGGGTTTCGACGGCGGGTGAACTATAACTGAATTACGCTGACCGGAGAGGAGCTGCTATATAGTAGCACAAGGATTTCCGTTCTGCGTGCTTGTGCGAGCTTCGCTTTTCCTTCGAACTACGCAACACCTTCAGTACTTCTTTCTTTCTTTCTTTCTTTCTTTCTTTCTTTCTTTCTTTCTTTCTTTCTTTCTTTCATGTTTTTATTTCTCGTCTTTTCTTTAAGAGTTCTAGAGAACAGGCAGTACTGGAAACGCAGAGAGAGTCCACCTGCTATAGTTCTTGGCGCTCGCATTCCTGCCGCCGCGGTCAATAACCCGCCCACACGTGCCTTGCGCCGCGGTTGCAGCATTGTCGTCAGTGGGAGTCCTCCTGAAGAGGAACTTCGCGTCGAAAACTCCTGAACTCGGTGTTGGGGCTTAAAATAAATGTCGTCACCTGTATAATTGGTGTGCATTGCTTGTTATGTTTTTCTTCATATTTTTCTTTTGAAGCCCAGTGAGACCTGATTTCAAATTTATACCCCTTACTGGCTTTGTCCTCATGTTCCTAGAACTTCGAGCTAACATAACTTAATCTTATGTTAAGGTCATTGTCTCGATGAAGGGTATTGTTCTCGAAACATTGGCTCCTGTTTGAGAGACTTCCCTCCATTGTTCACTCATTTTTTTTTGTTTAATTCGAGCTTCTTATGTTCCCAGGAGCTCTTTGTCTATAGTCCTAACCTTAGGTCAGCATTATTATTTCTATTCAAAGAAGCCGAAAGCCTGAGTGAAACCGAGCACGTATTGTGACGTCAAGGCTAAACGTTGCAGGACGTTCATCTTTGTCTGCTCGTTTTGACGTGACATGTTTATGTACTCCAAAAATAGTTACCATCGCAACGAACACATGGAATGGTGCATGCAGGATACAGATCCGACGAAGTGACACGTTGCGGTTGCAACTGTTGAATCGGTTGTACAACGGTTCCCCTTTTCTTTTTTAGGCCTCCCTCTTAAAGCGAACCTAACGCACCGTGAACTGGTTGACGGTATTCTCACATTGTCAGGGTGGCAGGCAGGAGCGATACATCAACGGCAGAACACAGTTGTAGCATAACAATGCACTTCCCCAAGTGAATACGGTAGTAGGTTTAATTTTGATCCTTTTTTGTTACACTAGGAGCGTTGAGTGTGGTGCCATTGTACTCACAACGGCAAAACTGACAATAATAAAAAAAAAGAGACCGATTAGGAGACGATAACCTCGAAATGCTTTTCAGACGTGTCACTATAGCACCTACTGCATGTCTATAAAGTTGCGCAACCGACTATTATGTCGTAACCGGAGATAACGATAAAGAAGGGTGCGGTCCAGGTTTCGAGATGTTCGGAAAGGTCGGAAGTGCGGCACTGCCTCCTGCCCGACAGTGTGTTCGGAGACTAAAAGCGATCCGGTGCGTTTGATAAGGGCGGTTAAGTGGACGCATAATGTGCACCGCGTAATTGCGTGCAGTACGTGGCTCGGATAAGAGCGGATTACGAGAGCACTACTCGGAGGCGGCAAGGACATATCGCTGTGCGCCTGCTGCTGTCATTTATCTCTGGCGACCTTATTCCGCGCGAGAGATAGATTGTTATCTCGGTCGTATAGGTGCATCGCGCTTCGAATCAACCGAAGTTTCTTCTTCTTTCTTTTTTTCGTTTCCTTTCTTGCCTTGCTTTTTTTATTTACCAAAAGAAAAAGGAGTTGTAAGGAAGAAGAATGGCACTAGAAAGTTCCATTGCCATCGCGCGTCTCGGAGCCAGAAGATGGGCACGCTTGAAAGTGCCGTCGTGTGTCGCACGGCCAGTTGGCCCGTACAGCTGAGCTGTCGTTGCTGCCGCCTGTGTTTCTCGACGACTCCAATAAACCTCGTCGCAGAGTCTATATCTTCCTACGTAGTTTCTCCAAGAAAAACGGCAGGCACTGACGTAAACTATAGTGCCCCATTTTTCAGGGCGTGTCCTGACAGCCGATGCCTATATGGATTCTTGCTTGACACGGGAAATTTAATACGATTTCCGTGGATCCAATTTATAATGTGAATGGAAAACGGCGCCTTAAATTCTTTTCTTGGAGCCCAGCTTCGTTTGTCAAATTGCGCGAAGCAGACTATGGGCCTAGCTGGCGTATGTGAAATCCTCCAGAAACTGCGGCGAAACGTTCGTGGGAACTTGTTTAATTAGCGCTTCCCCGCAGGCGATCGACTGTCTGCTGGTTCGTTCCATAAAGTTTTTACTCCTGCCAGATCCACTATAGATGATGTCGTATCGCGTGTAATCAGGACTGCCGCAGTGCCGTAATAAGGCGAACCACGTGCGTCAGACAACCGCGGAAATCGTTCAATCATTTTGGGCATCTGCCGTCTGCCGAAAGTGACGCCGCCGTCTGCCGCCATCCGTTGTCGTCTGCTCCAGACTGCGTGCATAAAAAAACACATGGATTGCCCTCTTTTATTGTAATTATAATTTATTTCCAACAGGTCCATTTTATGCACGAACGTGTATTTGCGCGCAGCCCTTGTTTTCCGGTCTGGCAACCATACCGGAGCTCGTATTAGCAGACGTTGTATACAGATTTATGAATTTCTCACATTAACGCTTTGCCAGCTGTTGTCGTCTGCTACTCGATCTTTCATTATCTTGTTAATTTTCCATCCTCATGCATGTAGACCACAGGAGGTGAAGACGCCTCCGAGGTAGTCTAACAGCTCGATTCTAACGCTCATAATAGAAATAACAGTGCGCCATATATATACATATATATATATATATATATATATATATATATATATATATATATATATATATATATATATATTGACAGGTACACTTCTTTATTTTTATCAGGCGACCACGTTTCACTGCTAACAAATGTTATGCCACAGCGCAGGACGTGCCTGCATGTATCGGAAGTTTCCGTCCGCTGTCTGTCACCGAACCTTGTGTAATCTGATTTCATGTATGCGCGACGCGAATAGTGTATGACTTTGTGGAAGACACGCGGGTCCCAGCGATTACTCTGGAATGTTCGATGACTGATGTATAAAAGCCGGCGCGCTTGACCCGCTGACCAGATTTTGGCGACCACCGATCGTGTTCGCCGCTATTGCTGTCCATTGAGTGTAAATTGCTTATGTGGGCACAAGTTCGCCCAATAAAACGCTAGTTTCGCCATTCACCGTCACTACCACGTGACAATATATATATATATATATATATATATATATATATATATATATATATATATATATATATATATATATATATATATATATATATATATATATATATATATATATATGTATGGTGTTCCGGCGCCATAGATTTAAGATATGCGAATGCCTCGTAGCTGGACAGAACCAAGGTACTATTGTTTGCCATCGCCTGGAGATATTGAAAGTGTTTTTTCTTTCATTCCGCCTAAGGAGATGCTCTTAGTTAATTAACCAACTTCTCACATATTATAATTAGATGAAAAGTGTGAATGAGAAAATTGTAGAGCAACATGAAAAATCTCGCGATGCAGCTTTCCATTGCTCAGTACGTGCTACATAAGTTTTTGCGAGCGTGAAAGAAGCCCGCGAATGCACGCAGAGTGCCTCGAGCGGTCATTCGCGCGGCAATCTTGCGTGCATTTGCGGAGGTCTTTCTCGCTCGGAAAAACACTTTGCAACAAATTACTTGTCCTTACTTAGACGATGAGCAAAACGTGAACAAGGTGAATGCAGGAGCCAACGTTTCGGCAAGTGGACTTGTCTTCTTCAAGGCGACGTACTTGTACTTACTTAGTATAAACTAGTACAAGTAATTTCTCCTGTGTTGTCCTTGGTGTCTTTGTTTGCTGGCTTCTTATGCTACTACTAATTTAACAGGGCATTCGGTTGGACTCGGTAGAAATTCACGGGCAGTGGTGCAAACACCCCGGCGCCTTAATCCCAGAGCAAACCCGCCGAGATGACTTAACGGCTATGGTGTTGCGCTGTTAAGCACAAGGTCGCGGGTTCTAATCCCAGGCGCCGCGGTCGCGTTTCGATGGGGGCGAAATGCAAAAACGCCCGTGTCTCTTGCAATATACGCACGTTAAATATCCCCTCGTGGTCAAAATTAGCTCGGAGTCGGCCGACTACGGCGTGCCTCATAATCGAATCGTGGTTTTCGCACGCAAAACCCCAGAATTCAATTCAATTGAATCTCAGAGTAGAGAGGCCACCAGTCAAAAGAATAACAGTTTCGGTTAAGTCCAGGCCTAGTCTTCGAAGACGTAGTTCCAGTATTATTTTTTCTTGCAGCAGTAATGCGGCGACGAGATAAAAAAATAAAATAAATAGAACAAGGGTGGTATTGTTTCTTCCTCACTACGAACAGACCATAGAAGCACAAAACCTGAGCTGTGTGAGCAAAAGTTCAGGGAAAGACTGCGGCAACGTAATTTCGTGACAGGGATCTCAATCATGCTTCAGATGCAGAGCTCGCATACCCCAGGGAAACAGGGGGTGCTCGTAACCTGGAGAAGTAGTGAGTGCTGCGTCTGACGATGCCTTGGTTGTTGAAGTCATCCGACATGTAGCCGCCGTCATTCAAGAAGAAGCAGCAGAAGGATGATGGCGCACGGGGTGGCGTCGCACGTCTGGCGAAGCTGTTGCACTCGCGACGCGGACCTCCACTCCTGCGAGCCGGCGGCCGTTTCATCGCCTTGGTTGTCGTCGACAGTGTCGTTGTTGTCACCGCCGTGCCGCGAAACCGAACACCCGCGTGTGGGCGTTCGTGTCTGCAATCTTCTCCTTGCTATGGTACCCCTGCCGTCAGCTGCTGTGGGTCGCCATGTTCTCTTCCTCCTCCGCGACCGCGCCGGCCCGTCGTCCTCCGCCTGCAGTGACGGATATCGCTTGCGCGCAGCACATCACAACGGAGCTCCGGCCGCAGAGCGGCAACTCGGCTAATTACGGTCATAAATGTGCCAACACTCGCTGGTTCGAAAGGGACGTTACTGGTAAGTTACGGGCACGGCGGGTCGTATTGAAAAGAAAAAAGGCCGAGCGCGGCTAATGCGAGAGGAAACTGTGCGAGAAAGAAAGAAAGAACGAAAGAAAGAAAGAAAGAAAGAAAGCGAGAATGGCCTCCACACAGGGTTATGCATATGTGCCTGTGGGAGTTGACGTCATAGTCAGAGGAGTTGTATGAGAGAGAGAGAGGGGAAGAGAGGGAAAGAGGGAGGAAGGTGGATCGCACGCCTGCAAGCAGGCCTGTCGGCACGCTAGCCTGTGCGCGGACGCGATAAGACCTCCCACGTAGTCGCGAGCGACACGGGCGCCGCTGCGGTTGCCGTGGCTGCGTCGCCGTCGTTGTCGCTGGCGGCTGCAGTGGCTGCAGCGGCTGCGAAGCGCTCGCGCTGAGCCGTGGCTCTGCTCGGAACAGCGTGCTTATCGCAGTGCACGCGACGCCGCCGCGGGACGCGGGACGCTCGCGTTCGCCCACCTTCGTCGAAACTGCGGGCGCGAACACGGGCCCCCCAGGTCTATCCCTGCCGTGTGATCGTCACTGCCCGCGTAAGAAAAAAAAAAAAGACAGTGGTGGACTGCCTTGTTACTGTTTTCTTCTCTTTCGCTTCGTTTCTCTTTCTTTCCTTTTCCTCTCCCTCTTGCGAGGATGAGGGCTGGACTCTCTCGTTTGTATCTACACACAGGCGCACACCCCTGATTCAACATCAGCGCTTAGGAGATCGCCCGGTCGCTTCGCTTTAAGGCTGAACCCCATGAAGGCGATTTTGTGCGCGACAGCGACGAGCGACGGCTTCGAGTGACGGATCGGGCCGTCGCTTGAACAGATCGCTCGGTTCCGCAAATCTACAATTCGTCGGTCGTCGCCTGGAAGTGCTATGAGCGACTAGCCAATAGCGCGAAGCCGGAACTGGATGTACATCACTCAAATAATACTGATTATCGCACGGAAGGAGCAAACGATTGAATTTTTACACGTGCAAGGATAAGAACCTACTGCAAGACCCTCAGCAATATTTTACGCTGCTTTTTACAGTAAAACACATCAACTTAATTTAATAAAGCACGCGTCACGCTAGTTTTGGCGCCTATATTGCTGCCCTCATACCGGCAACACCGGAGAGATGTCGCTCGCATGGGGTACGACTTGTAAGCGACGAGCGAACGCGACAGCCACCTCCATCGCGTCGCTTGTTGCCGTCGTTGTTTATGAAATTATGTGAGCTTCCGAAAACAAGCCACTGAAGATGGGCGGCTTATACCGCCGTAATTTATAATTAAACCCCAGCGAATCTTCATTTTTCATAGAGCGCAATAATTTTATGCGCTCTTGGTTTGCAGAACACGTATTTCTGTTTTTTTGTTGTTTTTTTGTGTTACACGATACGCCTTCTGTATATCTTCGTAGCAGCCTTGTCTTCATTTCCTTTGTGCGTAGCCATATCTGCTTTATGTGACGAAGCAGTGTTGTCTTCGTTTTGTCATTCTGCATCACGGTCGCTCATAAATTGTATTGGCGTGTTCTGTCAAGTGCGCCAGTACGGAGGCGGATACGTTGTCTCTGGCACTATAATAAACATTCATTAATTGATTATTCCTAATATGAGTGAGCGGTCAGTAGTATTGTGACGAAATGGGCGATCACCCTCGCAGATTCACTGTCAATTATTCCATAACTATAATTATTCCAAACTGTCGTCACGTAATGCCAGCGATGAAGGAAAAAGAAAAAGGGGGAGGGCAAGGGTCGAAAGGTCGAGAGAGGTTCAAGCTCACCTAACGAGGCATCACACTAAATAAGCACTGGCAACGAGCTTTCCAGTGCCAAGAGAGCTTTGTTTCTGCTCCCCGGTATCTGTCATTGGCGCCTGCAATCTTTGGTGTGTTGTTCGCACTGGACGGCTATCTTCGAGGTCCACGCTCTCGTCACCTCTCTGCCTGGACCTGCATGAAGAAAAAAAAAAGCTTTCCTTTCTTGGGTTGACCTGGTCGTCCTTTCGAGTGCCTTGCCGTGCGCCGTTTTTCGCAAGCGCGATCGTTCTTTGCCTCGCCGGAATTGCTCGGCCAAACGTCCCCTCTGACGACATATGTGTGCATGTACTCTAAACATTCGTCAACTTTACGAATTTCACGTGGGCTCGCTTGCGGTTCCGTACTTTCATTTACGCCATGTTCGTCACGCCCCCTCGTAACCTTCGACTTCACTGTCGCTGTATGGCAAATGAAAAAAAAAAAAGCTTCTGCCGAGTCGTTTGTAAAATAAAAATTGGGCCTGTAGAACGTATTGATTCTGGTCCGACGCCATTCCCGTTCGCGTTTCGTCAGTGGTTCGATCGGCACAGTGAGACTACGTTATCATCGGGATTGGCCGACCGTGAGCGGTAGACGATAAGGAAATATAATCAAGCGAAAGGAATACTTACGTAACACGCGCTGACCGGCTGAGCTATCGTGCAACGTTCGCGTTTTAGAATTTCTGGGGGACGGCACTGTGAGAATAGTAAGTATATCTGGTGTGCATGTATTTTGGGGACCACAGTAGGCAGCACGGCAACGGATGAACACAATGTTATGCATATTGCAATGAAGGAGTCGTTTCTTGAGAATGACCCGCCGTGGTTGCTCAGTGGCTATGGTGTTGGGCTGCTGAGCACGAGGTCGCGGGATCGAATCCCGGCCACGGCGGCCGCATTTCGATGGGGGCGAAATGCGAAAACACCCGTGTGCTTAGATTTAGGTGCACGTTAAAGAACCCCAGGTGGTCAAAATTTCCGGAGTCCTCCACTACGGCGTGCCTCATAATCAGAAAGTGGTTTTGGCACGTAAAACCCCAAATATTATTATTGTTATTTCTTGAGAATGTGCCGGCACGTTTAATTAATGAAGACGACGTTGACAAAGTTGTGGTGTCGGCTGGGACAGCGTACTCCTCTTGCAGTAGAATTTATTTTTCTTTTGTTCTTTTTTAATGTGCTCGTTGAAACTTCAGGTAGAGTTCTCGGCTTACCGAGGTTCTTGCGAACATCAAAATAATATCTGAACGTATTTTTAGTGCATTGTTCCTGAACTTTCCTTCTACAAATAGCACTAGGATGCTGAATAGCAAAATCTTCTCGATATTCTCGGAACGGCCATTGTTAATTCAGTGGTCGCTATTTGAGAGCTATCGACAAACAGTTGATATCTATCTATCTATCTATCTATCTATCTATCTATCTATCTATCTATCTATCTATCTATCTATCTATCTATCTATCTATCTATCTATCTATCTATCTATCTATCTATCTATCTGTCTGTCTGTCTGTCTGTCTGTCTGTCTGTCTGTCTGTCTGTCTGTCTATCTATCTATCTATCTATCTATCTATCTATCTATCTATCTATCTATCTATCTATCTATCTATCTATCTATCTATCTATCTATCTATCTATCTATCTATTCTTTCTTTCTTTCTTTCTTTCTTTGGCCTGGCGGTTCTGCCGCCGCACTACATCCGTCTGCGCGTGCCGCGCTTTCCGCATCCGGTCGACGCTAGCGGCGGCGACAGGGGAAGCGGTGGCGACGCTCCCGCAGCGTCTCGCCGGGCCCGTCTGGCTGACGAGTCCCAGGAAGCGCTCTCGACCCCCCACCAACACCGGCCATATTCATTTCCCCAGCGCTGCGCTTCAGTGTTGGCTGTGGGGACAGTAATAAAAGTGAAGGAAACCTGCCCCCTTCTCTCGGGCGGCGTGTACTGGTGGGGGGGCTGCTTGTTCTGGACTGGCCGTTCAACTCCGTTCACATCGAGAGGCTGTTGGGGAAAGCGCGATAACGAGCAAGGTGTCTCGTGGTGGCTTCGCCCTATGTGTAATGGCGATGGTCATGACGATGATTTTCTGTTAATATGGCGGAAACCCACCGTCGAGGACAGGCCATGACTCGGGTGATTTCACAAAATCAGAGAGATAAATGAAAACACAAGTGGAACCTAACGCGAATTAAATAAAGGAATTGAAGAGGAGGAGGAGGAAGAAGCTCTACTGCCGTCTGTGGGCCCAAGTCAGGACCGGCACAAAGCATGCAATCGTCAGCTTTGTGGTAGTTGTTTTGTCAGTCTTGTGATGGCGCGCTTCCTTTTACTTCGAGGCATGCGGGCCGCTAGACGTGGTATAATCATCGTAGCAATGTCGATAACCGGCTTTCGAAGTGTCATTTAGAGTCTGTATTCAAGTTACTCGGCGCTTGTGCTTAATGGCAGGATACCAGCCTCACGCAAGGCGCATATGCTCGATGCCAGTGGGCACGTCGGAATACGAACCGTAGATCAACGTATACCTGGTGTGCTATGACGTATTCTGCGTTCAAGCGACGCTGGCCTGCGTGGACTAAAGTATATTGTACACGGCTTGCACGATTTGTGCAGGGTTTTCGCCGTCTGTGGGCAAGGCTCGAAAAGCGGTCTCTCTCTTTGAACAACTGGATGTCGTGCTAGAATTGCGCGATCGCATGTTTCACGGGCCCCACTGAAATTGAGATTCTCGACGAAACCCGCGCGCGAGCTGTGAAAAAAAAAAAAAGGAAATGTGGAAACCGCGGTACTTCAACCACACCATAGACTTGATCGATCACCGCATTGCCTGGGGTGGCCCTCTTCTTTCTGGGTTTTCTTCCTTCCGTTGCTCGGCGCGTCTGCTTATTTAAATACACGCGCGCGCATGCTTGGCCCAAGTCGTCTGCTGCGGCGGCGGCAACGTCTGCTCCACCTCTGTCGTTCTCGGCCGTCTGCTCCCCAACATCCTTCTGAATGCCATATCGCCAGCCCCTCTCCACGCTTCCCCGCTGATGTTTTTTCTTTCTTTTCTCTTCTTTTCTTTATGTTGATCTTTTTCTATTCCCCCCCCCCCCCCCCTGCCTTTCTGCTGTGCGCACGAGTGAAGCGAGCGAACTGCTCTCATCGCGAGAGTATTAGCGCCTGGTCTGCGCTCCTAGCTTTGCCATCTCGCCGTTTGGTGATGTTGATCTCTTGAAACGTGGCACACGCCTCCGGATGGGACTGGCCACGCAGCTACATACCAAACAACCAGCTGTATATAAACAGGGGAAAGAAAATGGAATAAGGCAAGAAAGAACATGCACTTGTTTGATGAGTAAATATGTAGAAGTTAAAAAGAATACGAGTGATAATTAAAAGAACACCTGATAGAAAAAGAAAATCGCAACACGGATGACTCGCCTATAAACGTAACCTACTGGATGCTTCTTCTTGCATCCAAAGGTTACCACGAAGGGGCATTGCCCAAGGTTTCCAATGGTAACATAATTGCATGCCTTCCTTCGCGCTAACTTGGTCTGTATCACATATGGGATGCTTCTATTTGTTCCCCTTAATTTTTTCCCTTTTCACCCTCATTTCTTGTTGCTGATGGCGCGTACATATTTAGTTGCTTTCGCACGAAGATATGCGATTTTGGATTGGTACGATTCAGACAGGATATTGGTATATTGTCGGCGCGAAAAGTGTTATGTGCGGAAGGGTCTAAAACTAAGTGGAAAAGGCTCTTACTCTACAATTGTACGTCATTGCATATTCCATCCGATCGTGATGCTGGACATACTATTAGCTCCGGCGGCCAGCGAAAGGCAGAGAGCATTTAGGAACGAGAAAATTTCTGAAACCGGCCCTGGTTGCCGAGTTCGCTATGATTTCATCAGGAAATTCCAAAAGAGTTCTGGCCTTCATTTTTCTGGATCAGTAATTAATAATTCTACCGCCAAATGAAATGAAGATACAGTTACTGAGTAACGCGAAAAACTTTACCAGTCCAAACTAATTTGCACTTGGATGTTTAGTGTACGTTTAACGTTCGAACGACACTGCCAGCGGCCTGCACCGCCTGCGGGCGCAACGGCCCGCCGCTGAGGGGCGCGGATGCTCCGGTAGCTAAGCCGGAAAACACAAGGAGAGGAGGCGAGCGCTGTAGCAGAGAGCGAGATAAGAAGGAAAGAGGAGATGCACCATTGGTTCTTATGTTGTGATTTTAGGAGCCGGTTGAAAACATGTGGAGAGAAAGATATGAGAGGAGTTGTGTAAGGGCTGGGGGGGGGTGTTGCATGTAGAAAGTGGGGGCCATAAAGAATGAGCAGAGAGGAGGCTGTATCGGAGAGGGGAGAGAGGGTTGCGAGACGGGAGGAGAGGGGAATAGGATGAGGGCAGTGTATGAGGGAGAGCGGCCGCAGCCACGCCAAGCAACGAGTCTGTCGGCCACTGTACCACGGGGCTAGTAGGGGAGGGAAGCCAACTTGACGACCCTCCTAACCGCCTCTCCTGAAGATCGCAACCCCTCCGCGCTCGCTCGAATGAAGCAGACAAGAAAGACTGGTGGGAATGGAGGCGTAACAGGTGGAGCAAGTGCTCTGGAGCGTTGCCGCGGATGATAACTCTGAAGAAGAAAGGAAAGGAAAAGGGAGAGGGGAGCGAGAAAATGTTGCTTAGGAACTTGAGGGAGAGGATGGGCTGAGTCCCTCTCACTTTGCTCCGCATCTACGGCAGTTCCCTCACCTCTCTTCGCGACGAGGGGGCGAGAGAGGCAGAGAGAGGGCTGCTCTAGGTAATCGGCGACTACCCCAAAGTGACCATCCCGAGCTCCGACACAGGCAGAGTCGAGCTGAGAAAGAGACAGTGCCTGTGGTAAAGAGGTACGGAGACGGAACCTAAAGAGAGAGAGATAGAGAGGGAGAGGAGGATGTGAGAGAGTAATAAAAGAAGTTTGGTGTTTAAACGCAAGGGGCGGCTGTTTCGGTTCCTGAGGCCTGTCTGTGCGTGTGTGTGACTTGCTCGCGGTGTTCGTTGTAGGGGAGCGGGAAGAGGAAGACGAAATGAGCTAGGGTCCTGTGATGACGCGAGGAGGAAGATTCTTTTCCGGTCTTTTCAGAATGGCCCCTCTCTCTCTCTTTCTCTCTTGTTTTTCTTTTATTCATTTGGTAGTCGATCTACCTTGCGCCAGATTTCTCTGTTTCTAAGGATACGTATACTTTCTTTTTTCATTTTCCTTTTGTTCGCTTGTTTTCTCAGTGTCTCCTTTCTTTGCATCTCCTTTCTTTCATTCTTTTTTTCTTTCTTTTCTTCAGAAGCTTTGAGGTGCTGCGCTTTGCTTCTGCTTTGAGAAACTTCCTCCTCTCTCCCTTTCCTCTTTCTCGACGATCGACATCGCATATTGTGGAAGAATTTCTTGTTTTCTTGGCGCACAATCGCACACATTTTTGTTTCCTCCCAGTCCTTCTTTCGCCCCCTTTCTTTGCGTATTTTTTCGTTCTCCGGGTCGCGCGGGCTGGCCGTCACTCATGTCAGCACGAGGAACAGAAGACGAGAGGAGGAAGGACTGTCTCTTTCGCTCTCTCGCCCTCCAGCTCTCTCTCTTTCTCGCTTCCTGCTCGTGTTTTGCTCCTGAAGTCGCTCAAGTCAGTCTTCCTCGAGCGCTTCGCTATATACTTTGTTCGTTTTGTTCGTGACGTCGCGCGCGAACACTGGCTGTTGTGTTGTCGTTTTCTGGCGCGGCTGTTGTGGAGCGAGCGCCCCTCACACGCGCAGAGAAGTCAGCGACCCTTTCCGGTGGGACCAGACCGGTATTTCCCAAATGCCCCCCGCCCATCTCCATCGCCCTCTCTGCTTCCTCCCCCCCTCACCTCTCAGCCACCGCTTATAAGCGCAACCCTTGCGACCGTTTAATGCGTACACGTTCGACCCTCCCCTTGGCCTGTGCAGCTCTTCGTGCGCGTGTCTGCCTGTCCGCATACTATGTGCTCTTTTGCTTTCAGTTTTTCTATTTCTGGCTCTGCCCTCGTTCACCCTTGCATCAGCGGGTCGCACCCCTTTCCTGGTGAGAGCGAGATAGAAAGGAAGGATTCCAGACACGTGACCTTCTTCCATCCTCCCTCGACTACCTGCCGGGCATCTTCCTCTTCCTCATTACATCCCTGCTGTTTCTTTTTCTCGTAGGCTGCGGCTTCTTCTTTTGTGTTCTCGGCTTGTTGACTTTCCCGCTCGCCGCAGACTTTGAACTTGACTTCTCAGGACAATCACACTTAAAGACCAGATGAAGGAGGGAGAGAGAGAGAAGATGAGAGAGGGGGCGTCAGCAGAAACTCCTGCCCCCTCTCTCTGGATACCCCCTCACTCTGTGGTCCGCTCGGTCTCGCTGGCGCCGCAGCGAGTCGCCGCCGCACCCGTCTCAGTGTCGGTTGGTGCCGCTTTGCGTGCGGAGCTGGCGCTCGTGCTGGTAGCGGCTTCCGCTTGCTCCGGCGCCTCGCCTCTCCGCCGGACGGTCCCGCGTGCGCGATGGCGTCGCTTCTCCTATGCGCCTGCGTGCTGTGATGAGCAGCCCGCTCGCCGGGTGAGCTTGTCTGCGGCGAACCGCTATCTGGGCGACTCCGTCGGCCAGGCGTCGGTCAGCTTTGTTAAGTGTACGGTTCGCAAGCTACTACGACGATCGTACTGAACATTTTAGGGTGGCAATATGCTTCGTATCGTGCTCGTTGCTTCGATGGTTCGGTTCGGAACTGCTAACCTCGCAGCCGGGATAAGCCTTCCTCGTTAGCATTAAGTATTGTGACGCAACGTCTGCACGGCATACGGAGTGCCTCTGCTACGGATTCTTCGAGGTACCTAGTGAGCGTGTCGCTTCTACCGAGCACAGATCGGTGGTTTCTGTTATCGTCATTATGTCTCAATTTCTTACGTCGATGGTAGCGACTCATCATCCTTTATGTAATGACTTTATGTAATGCCCTTTACAGGGCGTTGAATTATCAGCTCCGATTATGTTTGTGGCAAACAGCTGACTCTGACTCTTCTGCTGGCGCAGTAGCTGCTTCTTATAAGAGTGTCCACTTGTTCGTCAATCGTGCGGTTTGTCTTCGTTTTTGTAAATGGTTCGAAATTCTCGAAGGTACTGTCGCCGATGCCGCGGCCTGCATCGTAGGCACGCTTGGCACAGCGGCATCGTGAGCGCTCGGAGCATCCGGGACGTCAGCAGTGCGGGTTGTCCGGCCGTTCGTAGTGTTCGAATGGCTGTCCTTGTTCACGTGTCCTTCCCTTTTATTCTTCCTCTCTCGCGAGAACTTGACTATGCGTCGAAGACCATGTAAACTTCGCAACCTGTAGCTGACTTCGCGTTTGGTTGCTTAACGCAACATGCAAAAACGTACAGGGTTGCAAGAAATTATTTATTTATTTATTTATTTATTTATTTATTTATTTATTTATTTACTCAATAAGCTATTAGTGAAGACTTCGAAACCTACATGCTGGTAAGCGGGATGTAACGCGACAGCTGTAGTTTATACTGGTAACAAATGCGCTCGCTGTGTTACGTTACATAACCCGCTCGCAAAGGCAACCTGCGATGCAAATAAATGATGCGTGTAGCTGGGACCCTTCTCTTTGTTTTGTTTTCTTTGTCTCGTACACACTCACATGCTGTGCCACGTTTGATCACGGACGCTCCCGTGCGGTCGCTACGTCATTGTCAGCGTTTGCAGCTGGGGAACGCACCCAAAACACTTGGCGGATACACGTTAATTATGCAGCAGGATTGCAACTTGGGTGGGTTAGTTATACGTCGTAGCGGATATAGATCAACTTACAAATGCACGCACACGCACGCACGCACGCGCGCACACACACACGCGCGCACACACGCACGCACACACACACACACACAGACACACACACACACACACACACACACACACACACACACACACACACACACACACACACACACACACACAAATGCGGGACGGACAGTTCTTGTTCTGTTTTCTCCGAGCCATTTGTCTGTCTCACGAGCCTGGCTGAGATAAGTAAGTGATGCCACACTACGGGGCCAACGCATTTCCTTTTCTTATCTAGTGCATCAGCAGCGTATGGTTTCATTCGGCGCTTTAGTGGCAAGTGACTCAACGGAAACGTCGCTCGTGCATACCTGCGCCGGAACAGCTGTAGACTGTTGCTTGATTTGTACGCGCCTGCATTCTGTGTTCCACAGCAATACAAAGTGGGCCATATTTTCTTTTCATTTTCCCCGTAGGCTTTCAAAGGGCGCAGGTATTCTATTATGCATGCTGCATTTTCGAAAATGAACTGTTTCTGACTGGTTCAGTGCTCGAGCAGAACCGTTGCTTTCGCGAAGGAGATTCGAACGCCTTCTTCCCGCAGCGTTCAACGTGCGTGCGTGGTTTGCGTTGACACTTCATACAACTACCGGAGCGCCACAATGACCGTATTTGTCGCCATAGAATAAAAACCAAATGTCGAAGAATGAAAACGCCTGGTTATTTCTGACGTCGTGATTTTGGGCGAGTTTGTATTCGTCTCCTTTTTTTTTTTTTCGGGATGGCAGTGACCGGCAAAGTCATTGATGGCTTACGATCACGCTGCAGTACACCTGACTGATATCACCAGTAGTGCAAAAAAAAAGGAAAGAGTGTGAGTGAGTGACAACTTTATTAATCGAAGGGATGAGGGGTAAGGAAGGCCAAGACGTCATTGAGAAAGAGAGAGAGAGACCTTCGACAATGATCAAAGAACAAATAAGAAAATATAAGATTTATCTTTAGGGGATCCGGTCGAGAAATAAGGAGCGTACGTGCTTCCTGCTACTCACTTCGATACGGGCTGAGGATTATGAGTTCTGGAGATTACTCTATAAAAATGCTGGTTAACAAGGAAACAAAATTCAAGCGCATGTGCACGAAGAGAATAAAAAAAAAAGATGGAATTAAACACTTCACAAAACGAAAAGATCTTGTTGCACGAAAATATTTGCTTGACCACGCGTGGAATGGAGCGCTTCTTTTTTTCTTTTTCTTTTCCCAAGTCTCACTGGAAAGTCTGCAGCGAGTCTGCTGACATACTCGGCAATCCTCTCATGTTGAAGAATGTGTCCCGTGATCCATTCTTCATGTTGCAAGAAGAACAAGGACAATCAATACCGTATTCAGCGCAGATGGGGCCTTCCATTCCACATAGTTCGCTCCGTGCACCTTATTTGGCTCCCGACGCTGACTGCTTAACCCGAAGGCTCTCATTGGTTGGCGGACAGTTTCGCGTCACACACCGCGTGACCGTCACTCGCCGTTGATTGTTTACCGCCCATGGGATTCAGTACCGTGCTGTGATGGCTGTGGTGCCCCTCCGTAGAGCGCCACACATCTGTTGGAACTAGTTCTCCGGTTGATTGGCTAGGGGCCGGAAGAAGGACCAAATATTACCAGAGGTCGGCGCCCTGGTTACATAACGTTGCCGAGTCAGGGAATTGCTATCAAAGGAGATAAGCAAACGCGATTCAAGGGAGCGTTATCGAACCTATTGGTTGGTTCCACAGTAGGGTTAACCCGTCCGGCTGCTGCCTGCAATTGACAGATTATTGTAGTTTTATAAGTAGAATGGACGTGCAGACGTTTAAATATTCAAATTAATTCTAAGGTTCTACGGGACAAAAAAAAAAAGCACGCGTAGTAAGGGGGGACTCCGGTTTAGCTTTGAACTTTTGACCACCTGGGAAATCGAAGCATACGAGCATTTTTTTTTTTTTTTCATTTCGTTCTCACTTAAATGCGGCCACCGCGGCTGGGATCGTATTGGGCGTCCCCCTTTGACTATATCTCCGTGCTGTTACCGGTGTTCGTTTGCGCGATAGCTTAGCTTCTGAGAACAGCTGCCACCATTCTGGGACCACCGCCTATAACTGCAGACTCTTGGGCCCCACGTATTCATAAAACGTTCTTACGCTAAAAGCGTCCGTGCTAGCCGGTATAGCGATGTAGGACGTACTATTAGCGAAGACAATTAGCCAATCACAAACAGCACTTACGAACGGAAAGCTTTGTGAATTCGGCCTTTGATGCGTGCAATTTCCTTCCGCTTTCTTTCCGGGACTTCCGTTCGATACTTCCGTGGAACGGCGTCACCGTCGGTCGGGGCAGTCAAGTTCACGCCCGCACGAGTCGACGCCGGGATAGCCGACGGGACAGCCGACGTCCTGCACAACAAACGCGTGCTGCAGGTCGACCGAGCGACCGTGACCTTCGCGGCGACCGGCGTAGCGGACGTTGTTCGCGGGGCCATTTCGTCACTGGTGTCGTGCATGCGGGTGCGGCAGCGCGTGTACGTGCGTCGAACGGGACCTGGGCCGCGCTTGGGCTCGGTGCGAGAGAAGGCGCGTGTGTACGTGTATAGCATGTATATATATAACGCGGCAAGGAGCGCACCAGGCGTGGTGGGCGCGTCGGAACGGAGCCATAGGACAGGTAACTCTGCCAGGGCGCGTGGTGTCGTCATCATCATCAGGAAGGACAATGGAGCCCGGCGGAACAATGGTATCGTCGGCGCGCTGTGGCCGCGAGGTCGGAAGGGAAAAAGGCCACGGGAAGGTCTCCCGCTGGCACGCCCGACCTCCGCGCATCGGCGGCGGTGTGCCGGCTCGGGTCAATGACCGGCGAAGCAGGAAAGAAGAAAACGACTGGGTCAGTGGTGCCAGGCCGCCGGGCAGCACACGCCGGGCCGCTTCTGGTGCCGGCAGGCGGGCAGGCAGGCCGGTCGGTCAGCGGATGCGAGAACGCTTGTTGCGCCGCCTTGCCCGCTGCTTTGCTTCCTTCCTGATTCGACCGGAGAGCGCGCGCGCCTCCCCCTCCTGGATGCGCGCTTCGCCGCGCGGCATCCGCAGCTTTTCCATGGCGTGGCGTCGGGTCACTTTGATGTCAGACCGTCATTTTCTTTCTTTTCTTTTTTTATGCTAAGCATATTACGAGAGCTCAACCCAGCTCCTCAGGCGCGGCGGTGTCGCCTTGAATACCACGTGACACCGTGACGTCACGACAGAGGAGAAGTGGCTTTGTCTCAACTCTTGCAAGATGGGCTGGGTGGGAATCGAACAAGGGTCTCCGGAGTGTGAGACGGAGACGCTACCACTGTTTTAAAATGAAAACTGCAAGCTGTAGTTCATGAGACATGGAATGGACTGAACTTGTCCGTCCGCTCGCCAGAATTTGAGACTTGGTTTATTTCACCGCATCAGTCCATTTGTACCATAACAGAATGTGACATTTATGGTGAGGATAGCAGGGTAAAAGCTGCGTATTGGCAGCGTGTCTAGCCCCGCCATCCCCGTGGCACAAAGAGCAACATGCGGTACATAAGAGTGAGTCGTACGCAAAATTTGAAATCACAATTTCAAACCATCACGTATAAGCACTCGAGGTGCCCTCATTACATCAGGAAGAAGAAGCATTAAAGGACACCATATCTAAAATTGAATTTTTCGACATTGCACGTAAACTGTCATTTGTTAGTTTGAATTTATTTAGTGCATTCGAACGACTGTCATTAAAGAAAAACAAATTCGCGATGCTTTGGTGAAATAAACCAGCGCTTATCCTACTTCGAGCCCCAGCGCTCTTAAGACAGCACTACTCATTCTTTCTTTCTTTCTTGCATGGTATGTTTCGCATGTTGGACCATGATGCTGAGACCATGCATCGTTTCTTCGAAATTTAAGTTTAGACAGATATTCATTTACATGTATGGCCGAATGCGGTTTCAGCCGGACTTTTCCTCTTGATCAGTGCTTGTACTTTTACGGCGTTGTAAACGTTCACTCATTGTGGTTTCCAGATCACTTTCAGATCACAGATGTGTGATGTATTGGCTAGTGACTGAGCAGTTATGCAGTGTTACACTCATTACAACACGCCGTGTGTCCCCGCTAACGTTAGCCGAGCTGTTCAACGAAAATAAAAATTTAAGAAAAGGAAAGACGGTGCATCATGCAATTATAAGATCTACGATGTTCGGTCGTCATAGGTCTGATGATCGAACACCTTAGGCCTTAAGATCCGTACCTCGCACCATGTATCTTTAAATATTATTTTCTTTTTATTGGACAGCTTGGCTAACGTTAGCTGGGACACCGTATATCCTCAGCGACCGCCTTCTATGCTGCAGTCAACCGTTTCTATGAGGCATGAAGCGCGTTCAACGTGTTCGTCTCCGGCTGAGCAGATTCGTGGTCTTCGTAGAATGATACGCAGTTGAAAGAAAAGGGTTTCGGCATGGCGTATGTGTGGCCTAAGATGAGTAATTAAAAAAAAAGAAAGCTCGCTAGCTTTTAGGAAAATGAAGACGCTCGCCACCGCACTGGAGGATGGAGCGCCGCAGCAGCGGCGTTAGCTCAATTAACTGTGGCTCGCAGTGAGCGACTTCAGGAATTGAAAAGGCCACCGTGGTCGGTCAGTTATTCTTTGCTCTTTCTCTCTATCTCTCTTGGCGGTGTTTAAAAGTATGGTGAGGCCTGTAGGCGGCGCCGGCTACTCTTTTTTTCTCTGGCATGATGATTCGGAGCAAAACTAGGCACATGTTCCAAATAAATATTAGAAGAAAGAAGATACGGGGACATCAATTCTAAATTTCGTATGACGCAAATGTTCCTGGGCCGCTGAAGGGTCCCGCATCTGCATTAACCGTAGTCTGTGTCTCCAAAAATCTGAAATATAGTATGAAAAAAAAAAACAGCAGAGCCTGAGTGGGTCATGTACAGTGCCGCCTGTTAGGTTTTTTTTCTTTTTGGCCCACGGTCTAAAAGTTGAGAAATTTGGCTCTTAAGGGTTCCCATTACAAAGCCCATATTCAATACCCAAAGAAAAAAAGGGAAGAACCTTGATAGACCGAGGAGGTTGAATAAATACATAAATAAAAAAGAATATAACTTGGACATGCTATTCGCAACTATACACACAACGTGTTCCGTTATGTATTGAGTGATTCCGGCTGTGGTTGAGTGACCTGAATACACTTAGTGTTGGCGGCCATATTTCGACGGGGGCGAAATGCGAAAACGCCCGTGAACCGTGCATTGGCGGCACGTTGAAGATCCCGGGGTGGTCGAAATCTCTGGAGTCCCCCACTACGGCGTGCCTCATAATCATATCGTGGTTTTGGCGCATACAATCCCAGAATTTAATTTTAGCACCTAATGTTTAGTCTTAAACTATGCGTCCCCATTACGGCGTGCCTTATAACCATGTAGTGGTTCCGGCACGAAAAACCCCAGAAATTAATTTTAGCACTTTATGTTGAGTCTTAATCTATACGTAAAAGCAGTTTGTCGTAATCGCGATTTTCGTCTTTCAAAAAAATGCAGTTCGGTAAAAGATCATTTGTCATTTTGACAGCCGAGATGGGAGAGCGCGTCATCGTGTGCTACAGCTCCTTCGCACGGCCATCACAACCGATCTCAAGAATTACGCTAACCTGTTTAGCGTTACTCTTCCCCCTGTTTCACGCTTCTGAGACTCGACGAGAGACTTGTGTGCTTTTCTTCACGTTTACCACTTTTGCGATATGGGTCAGCTGAGTCTCTGTACTTAGGTTTGTACAGTTACGTTGACAACCTTTCTATTTTTCTAGGCATACGTTGTGCCATAGGCGTAGCTTGCATTTGCCTAGCGAGGAGACTAAACAAAAAGAAGAGCGGACACAACAATAGAACAAGAGAGCGCTTCTCCTCACAACTGATTAAAAAAAAAGTATTTTAGGGGGGTAGTCGCAAACGATATTATTACGTAGTTACAAAAATTCTAGCGCGCTCGCGGCAGTGCGTAAGTAAACCGGTTACATCAATGCAATAAATCTTAACAGCATACGTCACACATATAACCGTTCGCGCGAGTGTAATTCGGTAGCACTGACCCATAGCCTTGTTCTTATCAGGGAGAAGGAATCCCGAGAGAGGAAGATAGTGTGTGAAAACAAGTTCTTGACGGCAAATATATGCTGAGCATCGGAGACTTCGGTCCAGGGCGTCGCTCGCAGCTTTCGGCAATGCGTATTTGCCGGTGATGCTTGCAATGCGCACGTATAACTCAGATCTTGGTGTAGGGCGGCGGCTAGGGCCACGCCACTCGGCAGTGGATTTACGCAAACGCAAAGGGATGCGGAGCCGGATGGGCGGTGTAGTGTGCAGAAGCAGCGCTGACCGACAGCATTCCGTTGTCACGAGAGGTCAGTGACCCAGCACCTTCCGCTCTAATGGCGCATAACTACTGACCAAGAGCTCTCGGCTCTTGTGAAGGATTTCGAGGCTTCCTCCTTCCGCATACCTGCGCGAGCGATCAACGGGAACCTGAGCGTGCTGCCCCATCGCAGTGCGGGCGCATGGCAACAGCGGGGCCACTTGCACTGAAGGCAAGGTAGTGAGAGAGGATGCGAGGGACGAGGAGGGCGTCCCGCTGGCTGCAGGGCGCCGCAGGGGGGCCTCGCGTGAAGTGGAGTGTGATGCCACGCGTGGCAGTGCTGCGAATCAGCCAGCCAGAAGGAGGCAGTAGTAGCTACTGCCCGGGGTGACTGAGCCAAAAGTTCGCTCGCTCGCTCGTTGGAGCCAGGTTCGACGTCCTCGCAGGCAGCGGCCGACCCCAGCAGGCAGCGAGCGGCCTGCCAAGGTCAGTCAGTCGGTCGGGTCGCCGGAAATCAGCGCCTACCGAATAGGGTCTCGACGTGCGTGTGTGTGTGTGCGCGCCCGCACGTGTACCTACACACGAAAACGCAGTGGTAGTAGTGAATCGTTACGAGACGCCTCCTTTTTTTTCTGTCTCTTTTTCTTTTTTTCTGGCTCCTCCGACGGAACCGCCCCCTCCTGTCCTTGTCGGGGGTTCCCCAAGTGCCCAAATTATATCGCGCGCGACGCAAATCGTCCACGCGCATCTTCCTTCCTCGCTTGAACCCATGTTTCCTGAGTCCCCCGCCCCGCTTCCCACCCGAGCAACCCGCCCCTTGGCCCTTGTCTGGAAGGCGGGCTTCCGTAGTTGCTCCTGCGGTCATCATGAGCGGCGCCGTGTTCGTCATCAGCGTGGTGTGTCGTGGCGCTTCCTTCTTCCCACTTCCTGGCTCAACCTGCCTGCCCGACCTCGCCGCAGCCGTCGACGCTGTGTGTAGAATACTGCAGCCGCACGGTGGTCAGTGCGCCGCCGCGCTCGATTCTTCCCAGTGTTCTCGAGGACGGAGTCCAGGATCTCGTGCATCTTCCTCCTCTCCGAGCCGAGATTTAATGGCCGCAGTCTTTTGTCTCCTTTATTCGCAGATAGATAGATAGATAGATAGATAGATAGATAGATAGATAGATAGATAGATAGATAGATAGATAGATAGATAGATAGATAGATAGATAGATAGATAGATAGATAGATAGATAGATAGATACTCTTTATATGGCACTTCACATTGAAACGCCTCCCCCTATCCACCCCCCCCCCCCCCAGGCACGTCCTCTGCTCCCCCACCGTATGCAGACGCACATGCATGCGGACACACACTTACGCAAGCTTATAATATTTACTACGACAGCAGTTAAGAGTTTGAACCTGGTTTTTGCTTCTTAGTGCTTCTCAGCGTTGAGAGGGCGCGTTAGCTTTCTAAACAGATTCGATGAATTACCGGGGCGTTCGATCTGGAATGCAATTTCCGTCGTGTAGCGTCAACTATCCCCGCGTAGCAGCGAACTAATGACATGAAATGCGAACGCAATTCGCTGCAAATTACGTTACATCTTTCCCGCGTGACAGGGGTATTGGACTCAATCTGCCCGTGTTACTCTCCGCGCTTCGAGCAGCTTCGGTGACCCGGCGCGGCGAGCTTCCTCGCCCGACCGCCGTGCCCTTGGAAGAAGTGGATGTCGAGGGGAACAGTTTGCTTGCCGCTCTCGCGATAATGCTGGCGGGTTGTATAAAGCCAGAAAGAAAGCGGCGTGGTAGAAAGCGTCCTCCCCCCCCTCAACTGGCCGGCTGCGTGTAGCTCGCCTGTCGGGGACGCTGAGCAGAAGGCGAGGCGATCAAGCAGAACAGGAATCGGTGGTCCGGAATCGATGACGTATACGATCTAGGAGAATCGAACGGGAGGCCCATCTTCTGAACCACAGAGGAGGTTAGCATCCCACATTAGGAAAATGCGGAACCGGAGACTTTGTTTACCACTCTTACCTGCTCTGTCTCCTGTTGCGCATGCGTGGATACCGTTCACGTGCTTCCTTGCGCTTTTTTGCATTTCCGTGTACTATATACCGGGTGTTTGAGCGAACACTTTCAATTTTTTTTTTAATTGCGTGTGACACGTTAACAAAATTCTAGTCCCTGAGCTGGTCTACTCGAAGAGGCGGACATTACTTGCACAAAGAATTGAAATTCATAATCGACTGATTAAAGAAACATTCACCATTGAAGTTTCTAGCTAATTACCTTATGGCACATATCGCAATTTACAAATTATAGTCGGGGAGTTCTCAAGACACTTGGAACGAAGTGTCAGGATGACACCAGTTTCGAGATATTTATTCCCGAACGTTGCGGAAAAAGGCATTGGTGTTCCAGCTACTTTTGTGCCTCAATCGATATAAGGACATTTTGTTAAGAAAGTAAGTGGAACGACAGTGTATTTTCACCGCAAGTTTGACGGCGCATGTTTCGTAAAGGGTGTCTTATCAAGTAGATATGCCTTGCAGTCTCTCCCGCTAGAATTTGCAAATTGCAATATGTTCCATAAGGACGTGCAAGTAATGCCTACCTCTTGGAGTAGACCAGCTCATAGACTAGAATTGTGTTATCTGCCACAGGTAATTTAAAAAAAATGAAATGTTCGCTGAAACACACTGTATATATCAGCGTTGGAGCGATGCATGCTGGCAACAACAATTTAGCACTACCTTGCACTACTGTACGAAACAGCTGGCCGTATTATAGTATACGGCATTTCGCTGCTTTGCGCATGCTGCATATTTCATACACGGAAATATTTACCGCGCCACACCAAGTACGCTCCCGTAGAGTGTACATGGCTATGATGTTGGGCTGCTCAGCACGAGGTCGCGGGATCGAATCCCGGCCACGGCGGCCGCATTTCGATGGGGGCGAAATGCGAAAACACCCGTGTATACTTAGATTTAGGTGCGCGTTAAAGAACCCCCAGGTGGTTTAAATTTCCGGAGTCCTCCACTACGGCATGCCTCATAATCAGAAAGTGGTTTTGGCACGTAAAACCCCGTAATTTAATTTTAATTTTTAGAGTGTACAGGCGTACAATACGGCGCGGCTAAATCTATTTGATGTCGCATAAACTTGGGGACTGCAGTTTTCGCAATGCTTCTTTGACATCGATAACGGTGAACTGAATTTTGCACTGAATGTCGCACGATATGTGATTTTGGTTCGAACGTACGGGATATTCTGCGCGCTCGACTCCCTCTAAAATATAATTTTAGCAGTGCCGCATTACCGTATACGGTAAAGCGCCTGGCCGTGCGGTAAATGTTTTCACCCGCAGTAAAACGAAACCGGTTCAAGGTTGCCGTATTACCTTGTACGGTACGGCTGATACGAAATCGTGACGTGGTGAAAAGCTACAGACTCACCTCGGTCGCAGTTGTTCTAGAGTTCGTTTACTGTGCATCAGGCACCGCCGCCTATATATATATATATATATATATATATATATATATAGGAAAACAAAAATATGCTGCGTCGTTCTCGTTCATCGCTTCGGGGCCTCGTTTTTTATTGCGCCTTTCTCAAAATCAAAATTTCGAAATATCTGCGTACTGCGAGGCTCAATTAAGGTTGCAGGCCTCTGTCAGTAACTCCCGGCGTGGGCAGCGTTGGTGCAGAGCGCAACAAATCACGCTTAAATGTCGTTGCCACGTCGGCGCCTGTAAAAGTATGCGCTGCGTGTGACGAAAATGCCTTACGTAATATTTTATATCGAAGTTCTGTTCGGTTCTTCCGTCCGGCTTGCGTGCAAGGCTGGTCTGGCCTATAGCAAAAAAAAAAAAAAGGGGGGGGGGGGGACGGTCACGGATGCCGGAGAGTTTCCCACTGAAATTACTATAGCGGGAACCGTGATGTCGCAATCATTCAACTATAGCGTGGGAAGGATGGCTAGTACGCATGGATTTGTCTCGTCTTTGCGCTTATGGCTTCGGATGTTTTCGCGGCTTACTGCGTTTCACTTACTGACTGCGATTTATACTTTGTTGACCTAGAGTTCGAAGCCAACCTATTTTCATAAACGCAGAAGGCACATGAATAATCGGTGCGAATCGTTTTGCTTATAGCACAATATTTTGTCGAAAACTGATCAATTCTAAAAGTCACAGAGCCGTCTGAAGTCAGAAAAGACAGCGTTTAGCTAACATTCGCGTACTGCACATCATTCCCATACTGGTGAACCGCCATGTACTTGCGGCTAGGAAACTCTATGCCGGAGAGAGAGAGAGAGAGGTGCAAGGCAGGTTATGGTATTAGCCTATACTCGTATGCATCGCAGCGTACTTCGGCAGGTATGATGTATACCGGGAAGCTCTCGGTCTGTGTTTTGCGATCACACTCCGATGATTTCTGCCCAGTTTATTACGATTATTTTCTTTATTATATATATTTTTTGTTTCGCGCCCTTTTCCGGTGTTCCTGAGCCTCCTTCTTCGCTAAGAGTGTATTTTTCTCTTTTCACTGACACTGCAGAACGATGACTTACATACAAATACAGTTCAACTAGTTAGTTCTTCTCTTTAGTCTTCAGCCAATACACGTATTCGTCGCAGCGCACTTCGGCAGGTATCATATATACCGGGAAGCTTTCGGTCTGCTTTTTGCGATCACACTCCGATGGTTTCTGCCCAGTTTATTACGATTTCTTTATCATTATTTTGCGCACGAACGCGAAGGGCCCCTCAGCGCCACCGGAATTCGTCGTCGTCGCCGTCGCCGCCTCGCGCAGCTGCTTCGCCGGCGATCGAGCTCGCCTCGGCCGCCGCAGCCTTGGTCCGCTCCGAGAGCGAAGCGGGAGTTCCATTTTTTCGCGAGGCGCCCGGGTAGCGGCGGGGATGGCTGCCATGGCTGCCGTGGTGTGCGCGCCCCCAGACGAGGGGCCCCCCTCGTCGCCGTGAGCTCTGTGCCGGCCGCGAGACCCACTTCCAGTCGGCCCAAGTCGTCGGCCCCGTGCGCCGGCGAGACCTACTAAGGAATTGACGACGGAGGCCGGTGCCTGCTGCGCCAACAACCGGATTTTCCGCCTTGTTACACGCCCGCTCCGGGTTCTCGCGACGTCCGTCCCGACAACCGCGGTGTGGAGCTCGGTTGGCTCTCGGAAGTAGCATTCGAACCATCTAACTATCAACTTCACGAGGAAAAAAGAAAAGTGCTTGCGTGTTGGGAGGCATTGGGTAGGCATACGCTGTTAAGATGTCACCGAGGCTTCCGTGTAAAAAAGAAACTCGGGTGTCATCAGTCCCGAAATACTAATTTGATGTTCCCGCTTACCGTATTCGTATACGCAAACCGTATAATTGGCTTCGAGCATTCATTTGCATGAATCGCTATATCCAGCATTGATCCAGTTTCTACGTGTGGAGTGTTCTTTGTTCGAGCGTTGAGATTGGTTCTCGTCGGTAGGACCGTACATGAGAATGCTTAAGCGCAGTGACTCACGGGTACACGCGCTTGAACGCGCTCGAACGCGCTCGAACGTGTCAATTCAAGCGCATTTAGCGCTTATTTGTATATGTACTTTGCTTGTCCCCGTCTGTCAGTACTCTTCAACGTTATTTGTTTGATAACCGCCGCGCCGGAGGTTCGGTGCCCGTAGAGTCGTACTGCTGAGCACGAGATCAATGGTTCGATTCCCTCATCGGGCATAGCGATAGGGGCGAGGCGAGGAGTCTCCGCAGGCGCGCGCGGTGCTGGTGCACGTTGAAAAACTCCGAACCACGAACTAGCTCTCTCCCCTTACTACGGCGTTTCTCATAGCTCCCCTGCTGCTTTAGGACTTTGAAGCCCATCAGTCATCATCGTCATCGTGATCGTCGCATTTCTGCCCGTACTGTACTTCTCGCTCTTTTGGCAAAGCCATCTCTCCCTTCGCTCTGTTCCCCTTGTCCCTTCCCCCAGCGTAGGGTAGCCAACCAGAGCCTTGACTGGTTAACATTCTTGCCTTCCTATATTCCCTCCTCTCTCTCTCTCTTGGCAAAAACAAGGAGGAAAGAAAAAAAGAAAAAAAATCATAGCCATGCTCGCCTCAGCTTTTACTTCCCCCGCGCGGTCGGCTGCACCGAACATCATCTGCGTTCCGAATAGCGTACAGCAGCTCGCCCAGGCGGGGCTTGTCCCGAGATCGAACAACTTATATGTGCCACTGGTTAGCCGCGTGGTCACATTGCCTGTATCTGTAGCAGCAGCAGCTATGGGAATGACAGCATGTGTGCCGATCGAGGCCGATTGACGTCCACCCACCGCGAAAAAAATCTCCTCCACCGGTCCGCCATCCGCGGCGTACATAAAATGCAGAACTGGTTTCGAAGCGATCGTGTATATACCGCGGCTGCGTATATGGAGGGCTTTTGTTGCGGAACGGAACTCGGCGCGGAGCTCGAGGTCTAGCAGTCGACAAAAAGATATCCACACACTCACTACACGGGTGCCATTGCGGGCCCTACTCTTCGAGTAGAAAACGCTTACGCGCGGAGGTCACCCCCTGCGTGCGCCGTCACGTCGTCGTCCGAAGCGAAAACGATGTCGTCGCGCCAGCGCCGATCCTGCGCGCGCCGCGCGACCTTGTGCCGGTGTCGCGTTCATACACACTGCGGTTTGGCTCGCCGCGTCCTTGTTACAGACCAGCTGCGATTGAATTCCAATGTGGCCAAACTGGCTGGGAGCGAGTAGTACATACTTTCTGTTGTCCTTAGCGTTCAGCTTGCGCTAGAACACAATAAAATAGTACATACTGTCGAAGCAATCTCGGCAGAATTATAGTAATTGTCTATTTATTTATCTATTTTTTAGCCGGCTTTAAACGACACCTAAGCGGGACTAGCCCGCATGCGTCTGATGGCTGGCTAGCGGATATATGACGTCAGTAGTGCGCGCATCGCACCCGACATTTTTCAACGCCCCGCAGGCAGCTATTAAATGGAATGTATACTACAAAAAATTCAGTGGCAATTTAGCGGTAAATGCGAGAAACATGCGTGAGCGCTACTACGTCGCACCTCTTCGAGGTCCAGGATCCATGATTTAAACAGCGTTCACCGCATTGCAAGGTTTTTTTTTCTTTCTTCAGAAACTCTCTAGACACACGTCCTGCCTCTTCGAGGAGAGAAGTGCAACCACGTGACAGGCTTCTCGCACTTTACACACTCGCACACTTTTTTCAACTTTGACACTTCTAATGTCACTCTGTTAATGCTACCACGGACACCACCTGACCTCAGAGAGCATGCCAGAGAGCCGCACACTCTCCTTCAACAGTCACTTCCGGCAATATTTGCTCTTTAGCTGTTAAAAAAAAAATACCATTTCTCATTTTTCTCTTTGATAGCATACATTGTGCGTGTACGATTAGCCAATGGAAACGCGTGTTTAGAAAATGTTTTCTCCGACTAAGACGGTACAAACACCCGAGTCACAATGACGGGACAATTCCACCAGGACGATAACGTGTACAAAGTACGAAGCGTTGTGTACATTGCACGGGTCTTTCAATCAGCGCCCAATGTTTTTCAATAAATTGCGTATGCTCTCAGTTCTTCGTGTTTCATCTTGCGAAACCATCAATGATGCTCAAGTTTGGGCATTATTCTTTAAAAAGAAAACCTTTAAGGAAATGCAAGAGGGCTTGGATACTCAAAAAATACGTTTTAGCCAAATTTTTTTATTGGAAAGAACAGTAGGATGCAAAACAAGGTTCGATTCCCCGCACCACCACGCAGTTTTGCATATCGTTCGAAATTCTTGCAAGCAGATGGACGCGTTTTGTACGTTCCCTGGCTCATAACTGCATTAACCAGCAAAAGCTAACGGAAAACTGTCATCTGCCAAGCTGAATAAGCACGCTTACATTTCCCTCATAAAGAAACAGAGGAAGAAGAAGGAAGAGCACTGCTAATTTTCTAAGTGCGCACACTTAGATTGAGATGTCTCGACAGCTGCTTGCAATGCGTCACGGGTGACCTTGCACACTCCCACTTAGCCATGTGACGTTTCCAACTCGGGTTTTCCGTTATACGGCTCTAAAGAGGAGTGAAGTCCGCCTACAATGCTATAAATGAATTCGCGACCGATGATTGGATCGAACCGCCGTCTTCCAGCACAACAGCCTTAGTGCTCCAATCACAGGCCACGGTCGCACGCAGGCTTCTCTCGTGCCAAACTCGCTCTTTGAAACATTCGGCGCGTGTGTCACGTGACGCTTTCTCGTATTCTTCGCTCGCGACAGCTATAGCGCTTAGTGACGCCTTCTTAAGGGGAATTGACTCCGGGATCGGCCCACATTTTTTCGTCAGACAGATGCCTACAGGATGTGTGAGGTGCGCCTGCAATGCTATGGCAACCCGCCGTGGTTTCTCAGTGGCTGTGGTGTTAGGCTGCTGAGCACGAGGTCGCGGGATTGAATCCCGGCCACGGCGGCCGCATTTCGATGGGGGCGAAATGCGAAAACACCCGTGTACTTAAATTTAGGTGTACGTTAAAGAACCCCAGGTGGCCGAAATTTCCGGAGCCCTCCACTACGGCGTGCATCATAATCAGAAAGTGGTTTTGGCACGTAAAACCCCATAATTTAATTTAATGCTATGGCATTTAAAAAAAAAGAAAAACGCACGTGTGAGAGAAATAAAGAAGTCTAACGGCGCTTGATGACAGTCCGGAAACAAAGTGAAGCGTGAAACGAAAGCGGGTTTCTTTTCCTCTCCCCCTACTTTTTTTTTTTATGCGAAGCATATTACGAGAGCTCAACCCAGCTCCTCAGGCGCGGCGGTGTCGCCATGAAATCACGTGACACCGTGACGTCACGACAGAGGAGAAGTGGCTTTGGCTCAACTCTTGCAAGACGGGCTGGGTGGGAATCGAACCAGGGTCTCCGGAGTGTGGGACGGAGACGCTACCACTGAGCCACGAGTACGATGCTTCAAAGCGGTACAAAAGCGCCTCTAGTGAATGCGGTGTTGCCTTAGAAACAAGCTGTTTCTAAGGCGTGCGTCTCTTGCTCAGGCGCACATTTCGTTGCCGCGCCGAAGGCTGCTTTGCTCGACGCTCACCGCGTCCAACGCGGGGCGCGTAGTCGCTGCCCTGTAGCCCATTGTCTTACACCCCTTGGCGGGTCGACGGGAACGCTGTCGCGTTCCACTCTTGAAGACGAAGAAGTAATGCATGAGTTGTTTTTTCGTCTAGCCGAACCAAATATAGCCAAGCAACAGCAGTTCACCAGGCTAAACAGTGGTTCAACAACTAAAATAAAGGCTAGTATGCTTCGCATCCTGGGCTTAACCTTACCTAAGCCACAGCCATTTTTTTTTTAAGAAGAAAGAACGCTCGCGTCGTGCGAAGAGGCGCGAAGGTGAAGGTTCTGAAGCGGAGCAACTGGAGTGGCCGTCGCGAAGACAAAATGGGCCTGGTGAAACGCACACTGCGGCAAAGAGCCCCGGAGTAAAAACAACCGCGCGCTCCCGCGCCCGTCCACCCACTTACCCCCACCGGAAGGACGAGAGCAGAACCGAGTGGTTCCTAATTCCACGAACGCCCGCCCGGGCCCCGGGTTCAACAGCCGGCGCGCTCAGAGCTGCGCGACTCGCGTTCTTTTCCTCGTGTTCTTCCTGTATAGAGATTTTTAAAACACACATACTCAACGCGCATGTTCCGTTTATTATTGTTTCTTGTATTCGTTACTGTAGACGTTCCCCTGGCAGCGCAGTGACTGGCGGCGCTTTATATACCCTTAACAAAAAAAAAAAAAGAAAAGAAAAGAAAGGAGGCAGGTGGGGAAGGTTCGGAGTGGCATGGCGTTGGAGAAGGGGATGGAGTCGGGCAAGTGTTTTAGTGAGCCGGGCTACGCGGTATCGAAGCCGCGCGGTTCCCGCGGCAGTTCTTCGTTTTTATACGTTTGCACGTATGCTCGCTTTCGCGCTCTCCTTTCTCTCTTGCGCGTTAATTGCGCGTTCGCGAAGCCGGCTTTGAGTGACGGGGCGCGTAGCCGGGTTATCGACCGATTCCGGAAACCCCTGGCACCGACCCTGCGAGGCGGCTTCATGCGCTGAACACGTGACGTGTGTGTGTGGGGTGTGCGCGCGCATTTGGGCGACGTACAAAACGGGACAGCTAGCTGTATACGCTTCTAGGAGGTGCCCGGGCTACTAATTCTTATGTGGCACTTTATATGGGAGGGCGCTGGCATCACAGGCATTGTGTATCGGGTCGCGTCGTACCCCAAAGGATCTCGTTCTGAATCCTATCGAACATTGTGATTTTGTTCTGCGTTCTCTCTTGCGTGGTCATTTCTGTGCCTTTAGTATAAGCACGCCGCTTTAGAATCAGCGTAGAAGTTTAGAAGAACTTCTTGCTGGACTAGTTGCTGCATTGCTTTTAAGAACCAAGTTGCGCATTCGAAAAATAAACCACAGGAAAAGGCGACGGAGACGGAAAGAGCGCTCTTTCCGTATCCGTCACATTTTCCTGTGGCTGTCCTTTTTGAATGCGCAACTCGGTTCTTCAAAGCGTAGAAGTCCTTAAGAGGCGAATTGCTTTAGAAAATAACATGCATGGAAAGCGAAACGCTTTAGCCTACCTTTACAGCCCCTTTCAGAAACTATAGGAACTAGTGGTGTGAACGCTCCCTTGTGGGTGTTCGAATCCTTCCTTTTTATTATTATTACTCTTTCGCGGAAGGTCCGTATTTGTGTATAGGGCTATAGAGAGGACAGGGACCTGTGGCAAGGGACATCACAGGTTCCTTCCCTTTCTTCTTTCTTTTTTTTTCTTCTTTTTACCTGTACCTTATACGTCTTTCAATCTTGAATTTTCCAGGGTCTATAAATTCCGACGTCGGCGACGCCGCGCGCGTGGGTACACGTCTCGCGAAAGCTTTTGAGAACAGGCCCCGCCTCGAATTGTAGTTCGCAGCGGGCGGTCGAAGGACCCTTTCTGTCGGAGCCTCGCTCAGCTAAGTTTAGCCGAACACATGGCGTCTAGACGGTTTCTGAATCGTGAACGAAATGGCACGGCGAGACGAAATGGAGCCGTCGTGCGCATATACGATTACCGTATGCTGCGTAGCAGCGAAAAGTCCAAATCCAGGCCCGAGATAGTGAAGAGGAGTCTGCGCCTCGCCTTGACCACAGGCTCTGCTGGAAAGCCGGCTCGGCGCCGCACCACTTGAAGCGGATTTGTGTTTTTCGTGGGGGCCATCGGAAGCCTGTTACCATGCTGTTTCGCTTTGCAAGTATAGCTGCGCCCGTCCCTTTGATGGGAAGCAGGCGCGGGGTCCACGGCGCACGTGTAGTTACACATTGAGGCTGCGGCGGCGGCGGCGCATCGAGTGTCTGCGATGCTTTAAAGGACGAACGTTTGTTTCGCCCCCCCGCTGTCTGCTGTCGAAGGCCTTTGAATCTGTGCTCACCGGACCGCGGCTCATGTTTGCTCGCAAAGCCGTGGAAGGGGGCTCTCTGTTTCTCCTCACGATCTCGCGAGGTCCTTGCGCCGTCGAATCCGTCCAGCTGGTTGTGAAAGCCATGAGATGATGCCGGGCTCCTGCATCAAAACAAGCTCTGCGGTATTTTATTTATATTCAACTTTCTTTTGGTATTCGCGTACGCGTTTACTGCCCTCCGAACAAAGGATCGAGTGGTATCGGATCCGTAGCTCGAAGCTCTAGCGCATTAATGCATCGAAGAACGGACATAGAAAGGGAACGCAGCAGTTTGAGTTCAGCGCAGTACACTCGACACTATACGTCCCGAAAGGTATAACTGTTTTGAGTCGCTTCGCTGAACGCATATTTGGGTGCACGATCAAATGTTTAGCTTGAAGCTTCTTTAATGCAGACGGGTGCAGCGGTATCGACCGTTGCCCCTTTCTTTCTATTAACATGATTCCTTGGTGCGCTTTGAAGGAACCCTCGGCGCATCCCGGTTATATTTGGAGCTTCGAACCGATGACTTCGTCTCAGCAGCAGTAAAAAGCTTCTCTTTCTCCTATTTGCCCTGCGTGTAATGGCCATGGAGCCATCTGATACCGCCGGAGTGTAGACTCCCTTTGCGCAACGATGAAATGCAAGCGCGATACATAAGCGTAATTGTAAATGATAGAAAGATAGCATACGTATAGCGAACCACACGTGGGTCGATTCCATTCTGGTTGACCTTAAGAGGAAAGGGTGGAGCTGGTCCGGTTGCGCAATGCGCAGAACAGATGGTGCACTGCTGTAACAGAATGAATGTCATCGTGAAGAGGGACGGGGCTCATTCGTGGGATTGGCTGCCCAGAGTGACTGAGGTTAGGAAATCTGTTGACTTTTTCATTTTTTTCATTCATTCATTCAGAATTTATTTAAGACAACGAAAAGGTTGTCCAGGGTGACGTGGCAAAAGGCATACTTTGCCTGACGAGGCCACGCCACCCGGATGACAGGCGGCACCACAGGCTACAAAAATCAAGAAAGAGCATTACATAATCGAACACACATTCAATATTTTTTACACAATGCATAAGACATCCTTACAAAACACAGGCTTTCGGCGGAAAAACAAAACAGCATACTTCAAAGCACAATTCGACCATAGCAGTATTTACAAAACACATTAGTGATAGGTATACGTTCAGTTTTCACCTTTAAGGTTCATTTATGAGCATTGCTTTAATTAACATTTTGTATTTACGTATAGAGGGAGTGCTGCGTACAGTATCCAGAATAATAGGGTATTGATTAATTAAGTCAGGAATTTGCCATCCTAACCTCTGAAAACCGTAATTAGTGCGTACACGAGGTGTTTCCATACATTGTTTCCTAAGTTCGTATGTGCTAAGTTTAGTGTGATAGGTGGTTTCGAAGGTTATTTTGTCTAGTTTGTACTGGCGTAATATTTCCAGACATAATTTGTATGTGTGCAGTTTACTTATTTCTAGTATTCCATAAGACCTAAACAAGGGCCAGCAGCTGCGCAATAACTGTATTTTCCCAATAGCTCGTAACGCCCGCTTTTGAATTGCAAAGAGGGAATCTCGATTTGTTTGTGTCGTCGTTAACCATACAAGGGAACAGTAGCTTAAACGGGAATGTATTAATGAATAGTATATTTGCCGCTTTATGGACGCCGGGAGATATCTCAATTTGTTTAAAATGCCAACCGCCCGACAAAGATCACTTCGAAGCTGATCTTCAAAGGCGGTTTATAGTGACGCAAGCGGGCGGACAGGGTCAGTTGGAGATCTCTGGGAGGTTCCCAAGTCGTGCTGTGATACCGACTACGATGGTTGATGATGATGGTGGTGGTGGTGGTGGTGATGATGATGATGATGATGATGATGATGATGATCGATTTCCATCAACTTTTTTTCGCAAACCTCCGCATTCTCACCGTACGAAGCGAGCCATCGCGGTTAGCTGGCCTTCCGTCCTCCTGTCAGCTCGGCGAAGCTGTCTTCTCTCACACAAAGAGCGTGGTCAGAGCCCTGGCGCCTGCCGCAGGACTGGGATCAGTCGCGCTGCCGCTGCGCGGTCATTGAACAGCGAGTTCCTGCGCGCCGCGCGGTAACGTGATAAGGACGCCGCCGGGCGAGGGGACGGTTGAGTGACGCGCCCCGCCGGCCCCGGCTCTGTGTGTGTGCTGTGTTGCCGTATAAAAGCGTACAGTATAGTGGAAGCGAGGGGCGTCGG